>NC_084594.1:9755138-10055138 GCF_033807715.1 Cololabis saira
ATAAAATTTAAATAAAAGAAAAGAAAAGAAAAGAAAAGAAAGAAACGACAAAATAACAAAAAATAAATACAACACAAACAACCAATAAACAAGATCAAGGCATAATTAAACCGATCTCCTACAATATCCTAAATTCAAAAATCCAATCTCCCAGTCACCTCTCCGATGATCCATGACCAGCCATGAATGCAGGCAGTTATATTTGTATCGTATATGAACCATCCCACAAGGAACAAAATAACAATCAAAGAATTACATATGAAGGTAAATTGAGTTCTTTAGAGGTCCCCATTTTTATACTTGTCAAGAATTGCTTTCTTGTATGTGTTTTTAAACTGTATAGAGTTAGTGCTTCGTTGGATTTCTTCATCCAGATCATTCCACAAAGTTCCCCCACAGACTGACATGCACATGCTTTTAAGAGTAGTACGTACACAAGGTTGTTTAAAATGTAATTTCCCTCTTAGATTATATTGTCCTTCTTTATCTTGAAACATTTTTTGAATGTTTTCAGGCAGTGCATTATTTCTTGCTTTGAACATTATTATTGCTGTTCTAATTTTCATTAGGTCCACAAATGTCAAAGTCTGTAATTTAAGGAATAGAGGATTGGTGTGATCAAGATACCCAGCATGATTTATTATCCTTACTGCTCTTTTTTGCAATGTGCATATCCTTTGTAAGGTGCTCTTGTAAGTACAGTGCACAGACTGTGTAGTGTTGGTAGTTAGTACTGAACGCAGTTCCGATTTCATTTATAAGCTTGTATTTGGGGTTTGATAACGTACGCCAAAAAAAAAAATTGAGCTTCCTGACGCAATTTTACAAAAACTAAAGGCAAGGCAAGGCAAGTTTATTTGTATAGTACAAGGTAATTCAAAGTGCTTTACATTAACATTTAAAGCAGCAAGACACAATTAAACAGTAAATAACAAATACAATGAAATAAAATGATAAGAAAAGAGGTAAAATAATAAAACACAGACAGTCACATTCCTTTTTAGTTCCCAAGTTACAATTCAGTTAATACCATTCAACAACAACAAACAATGTTTATACCTTAATGACACTGTGTATGTCAATCAAATGTAACTAACATATTTCATTATATTTCCTTAACATACTGTCTTTAATTGTTATTTTGAATGTAATGTTTGATTTGGATTTTTTGTTTTCTTTGTTCAGATTGTTCCATAAACTGATTCCTTTCACAAAAACACAACGTTCCATCAATTTAGTCCTGAATATTGTTTTTTTTTTTTAAAGATCTCTGTTCCTTTTAAGTTTTACTTGATTTCTCTTTTTTCAAATCTTGGTAAAGTTGTCTTCATTGTTTCAGTAGTAAGGAAATCATACTACCCCGGTACACAAAACAAGCGCACCCCTGTGAGACCTACGCGTAAAGGAGTCCTCCCTTCCTCCAATAGAAAAGCTTTCCTCTGTCAATAAGTCTCCACCAGCCAATGTGATTCGACCACAGGCCGATAAATGGGCGGGATCAAGCGGGTTAGGTTGCGCTCTTGAGCATGATTGACGTTGGGTTATCAGTTTTCCGCATAAACAAGAGCAAATAGTACAAGCAAAGAAAGATCATTTAAATTGCTCCACCATAAAGACTGATTTATCACTCATCAGAAACAAATGTGCCAAGATCCGTCCCCTTGGAGGTGGATTGGAGGTGGGGAGGTGGGAGGGAGGGCGGGCCGGGGGTTTGAGTCTTGCCTCCGTGGCCACTGGCCACTCCCGTGGGCTGGTAGACCATAGACATAAAAACGTAGACGCCCCATCGAGCGCTGAGCCGTACGTCAACGTCGCCATATTGGATGTGGCAAGACTGCGCTGTAAACTAATACAAGTGAATGGAGTATTTTCATAAAGCGCCTTTATACAAAGATATTTACGTTTTACGTCTCATTTATTCATTCACACACGCTAATATACTTGGGAAACTACGACGGAGTATTAGGGCCAAACTAAGACAAAAAAAATTGGAAATTACGAGAATAAAGTCATAATATAATGAGAATAAAGTCGTAAAATTACGAGAATAAAGTCGTAATGTTGCGAGAATAAAGTCGTAATATTACGAGAATAAAGTTGTAAAATTACGAGAATAAAGTCGTAACATTACGAGAATAAAGTCGTAATATTATGAGAATAAAGTCGTAATATTACGAGAATAAAGTTGTAAAATGACAAGAATAAAGTCGTAACATTACGAGAATAAAGTCGTAAAATTACGAGAATAAAGTCGTAATGTTGTGAGAATAAAGTCGTAATATTACGAGAATAAAGTTGTAAAATTACGAGAATAAAGTCGTAACATTACGAGAATAAAGTCGTAATATTATGACAATAAAGTCGTAATGTTGCGAGAATAAAGTCGTAATATTACGAGAATAAAGTCGTAAAATTCCGAGAATAAAGTCGTAAAATTCCGAGAATAAAGTCGTAAAATTCCGAGAATAAAGTGGTAATGAATAAAGTCGTAATATTATGAGAATAAAGTCGTAATATTATGAGAATAAAGTCGTAATATTACGAGAATAAAGTCGTAAAATTCCGAGAATAAAGTCGTAATGAATAAAGTGGTAATTTATGAGAATAAAGTCATAATATTATGAAAATAAAGTGGTAATTTATGAGAACTCTAACAGGAAGAGCAGTCTTCTCCCTGTGTTAAAATGAAGAATATTGAGCATCTTCTGAAGTTATATTTATATATTTATAATATATTACAACTTTATTCTCGTAATATTACGACTTTATTCTCATAATTTTACGACTTTATTCTCATTACATTATGACTTTATTCTCGTAATTTCCTTTTTTTGTTTTTTTGTTTGGCCCTAATACTCCGTCGTAGGAAACAGTTAGGCAGCAAATATAATATATTTAATTTTCTCAGATGGCAAAAATAAGAACTTTATTGATCCCACATAGGAGTAATTCATGTTTTATCAGCTATAGAGAACAAGGTAGTGCCGAAAAACAATATATATCTCCCCTCACAAAAATAAGAAAAATAGAGAAACATATTTTCTCATCAACAAAACTAATTTTAATTTAACATATTTGAACCATTTTTCAGACAATAAAAAAACATTGGAACCATTTTTCAGACAATAAAATAACTGAAAAAAATCTTTAAAAAGGTTCAAATATGTTATTTTGTTATTTGAAAAATTTGTTTCGTTGATGAGAAAATATGTTTCTCTATTTTTCTTATTTTTTGTGAGGGTGATATATTTATTGTTACTCCTATGTGGGATCAATAAAGTTCTTATTTTTGCCATCTGAGAAAATTGAATATATTATATTTGGTGCGTAACTGTTTCCCTAAGTATATTAGTGCGTGTGTGAATGAATAGCCTAAATGAGACGTAAAACGTAAATTTCTTTGTAGAAAGGCGCTTTATGAAAATAAGTCAATTTACTTGTATTGGTTTACAGCGCAGTCTTGCCACATCCAATATGGCGGCGACGTTGACGTATCGCAGCAGCGGGCAAAACCACTCGATGCGGCGTCTACGTTTATGTCTATAGACAGCGACGCAGCGACGCAGAGCCTACGGCGTAGGGTACGCGGCGACGCAAACCGTACGGTGTGCGTCGCCGCGTACCCTACGCCGTAGGCTACGCCGTCACCTTACGGCGTAAGGAGGCGGGAGGACCAGACGCGCTTCATGGTCACTCTCGCACACTGGCTGCTCCGGCGCAGGGAGTGGAAAATTGTCCATTTGAGGGAGGGCTCTCATTATAAGGATCCGTAAGGAGGCTGTCAATGAAGCAGCACATGTGGTCATGTAAACAGGACGGAGGGTGGAGTCCATTTGAAGTCCAGGCCTGCACCCACCCCCCTGTCTGAAGACGCACACACTCATTTATCTTTACTTGGTCATCCACATCAATCAATCAAATTGTATTTGTATAGCACCTTTCATCCAGGTACATGAAATACAAAGTGCTTAACATTTTGACTGAAAAATAAGCATAATAAAAACAAAAATAAAAACTGGGAGACCAATGCACACTGACATACAATACATTAATTAAAATGAAAAAAATGAGTTTTCAAGTTCAAGAATTAAGGCTAAAAAATAATCAGTCCACAACAATAAAATATGATAATAATAAAAAAATTACAAGAAATAGATAAATAAATAAAACAAATACCTCTAAAAAAATGTTAAACAGAATAAAACTATAAAATTTGATTCTACATAAAAGCCAGACCAAAGAGATAAGTTTTTAGTTTTTTTTTACGTTTAAAAATGTCCACAATTCCAGCTCCTCTCAGATCCTCCGTCAGGCTGTTCCACAGTGTTGGAGCATAGTGGCTAAATATGGAGGATTTTTTGTGCCAAAATTAAATAAATAAATAAATAAATACATCATTAATTAATTAAAATGGGAATGAAATATATCATTAATCAATTAAATGTGTCATTAATTAATTAAAATTAGAATTAAATATGTCATTTATTAATTAAATGTGTCATTAATTAATCAAATGCTGAAATAATAAATATATTTTTTTACTTGTATGAATTGTATTTTAATTAATTAATGACATATTTAATTCTAATTTTAAGTAATTAATGACACATTTAATTAATTAATGATATATTTCATTCCCATTTTAATTAATTAATGATGTATTTATTTACTTAATTTTGGCACAAAAAATCTTCCATATCTGAGTTCCTTCCTGGTTCATAAAATAAAAACATCTCTGAAATATACTCTGGTGCAAGCCCATGTAGCGCTTTATAAACTAATAAAAGAACTTTAAAATCGACACGAAAACTAACAGGTAGCCAGTGTAAGGATTTTAAAATGGGCCTAATGTGTGCTCTCCTTCTGGTCTGAGTCAGAACTCAGACCAGATGGCAATTCCTACTCAAAACACCACCACGTATAGTTTCATACAATTACCTTTAGTAGTAGAAGTAATCATATGCATTTTAAAGATAGTGACAACAGTCAACATCTTTTAGTTTGATGTTGAATTATTTATAATGACCTAGCACCTAATGAGTAATGAGCCAAGTGCAGTAAATTAGTTTCTTTTTCTTTCTTTCAATATTTTCTCAATTTTTTTGAATTATTACCCTTATCTCACCACAGGTTTTATATTATCTTTTTTTTTTATCCTAAGTTTCATCTTAAACTATGAAAACTAACAGTTTTCTGCCAAGACAAGCATCTCCACCAAATTGCTTGGGTGTGCTAAAGATGTGAAATATAAAAACCTTCTTATCTAAAAAGTAGCCAGAAAAACTATTCTTATCAAGTTTAGGAAAAAAACAAAACGTTTTAACATCTATCAATGCTCTCATTAAACTATGTTACCAGACACACATGAGAGCAGCTTTTGGGTTGGAAAATAAGCCGTTATCAAGTTCAGAAGGTCAAACTTTGTTCAGGATTATAAATATTCAAATGTTAGCTGTCATGGGTTTTATATCCATATTACTGGGCCGTAGCTATCTAGTATTGATCCTACAGCGTGGGCAACCCTTCCAGAGTGATGGTACATCTTTCCTCATTTGGTTCTTTTATGATAATAATGGAAACTACTGTATTGTCTAAGGTGCAAATTCAAAAAATGACATAGCGGATGAGATAAGGAGACTGAAAAAGACCATTAAACCTTCACACTCACTGACCATTCACTGTCCCGCTTGTCCAATGAAGGGTGTCTGTAGATCATTTGTAGTGGTTTGCAGTGACATTTCCCTCAATGGGCGACATGAGAAAGATCCCATTGTTTTCAGGGTTTTATTTTAAAATGAATGAACGGTAGCTGACTGTCTTTGACAAATAGCCACATGTTAACAGACCATGTCTAAATTTGCTTCTCAGTTGTTTTGGGGATAATACATGTTATATTTCCCCTGTTTTATTAAATGAAGCTGCAATCTTTTTTGTATTTCTGTCAAGCTTTTGCCTCTTTTGACATTTGCAGCAACATGAGGTCACGGTGCTTTTGTCTGTGCAGGATGTGTCTCGGCTGCGTCCCACGCTGAAAGCGTTTGTATTTCAGATGACATGCAAAGTTTGACTTCCTGCTGGCGTCTCTGCTCCGGCGATGATCCGCGCCAGCCAGACCTGCACTTGTTTTAACACCGAGGTGGAAATCAAGACAGAACAAGAATCTCGTTCTGCATCGTCGATCAAGCCGAAGCTGAAGTTGGCTGCACTTTGACAGTGTGGAGGCTGCAGATGGACAGACGCCTCGGACAGACATGTGCGAGGTTCCTGCAGCAGGAAACTAAACCCAGCAACCTGACACTCAACTGAAACCCGAAGCCTCGATCAGGGTAAAGTACTTTTTTTTATTTTATTTCATTTTTAAATAGCCTCTTTTGTATAGAAAGGCACTGTTTAGACCCAGCCTGTAGACACTTTTTGGATAAACTCAGATTAATGCTTTTACTATGATAAAAACTGAAACATTAATCTGCATTAAAAAAAGAAAAAAAAAAAGATTATTTCTATAATCATGATCAGAATATATCACTGACCAGCTCCTTCATTTTTTCCTGTACCTTGGTCTCTTCTATTCTGTGTCTTTATTCTGCAGCAAATATTTTATATTTATGTACATTCGTACATACTAACACACATACTAACTTCATTCTTTTGGTTGATGTGGCTGTTACTGTAAAATCGCACAAACTTTTCAATCTCATACTGTAAGTTTCAGGTATCAGGAAATGATAACACCAACAATAATAATAAAACAATCTTATCCTTACCGCATCTTAAAATGAGGTAAATAAAAGTTCAGATGAGCAACTAAACATGGTATATTAAACTGTGTTGAGCCAAAACCTGTTTATCTGGAGTATTTAAATGTGTGTTAAAACAATGCCAAGGAAGAAAGAGCTCAGTTAGTATCACAGAAAGACAAATACTGATACTCATCAGGCTAAGAAGGCGTTTAAGGCCATTTTCAAACAAACAAAGAACATTCACAAATGGAAAACACTCAAGACACTTTACAACGCTCCCAGAAGTGGGTGTTCCAGCAGGTATAGCCCAAGATGAAAGTGTGTATTACTCAAACAAATTGGATTAAAAAAATGTAATAAAGATAATAAAATATAATAAAAAGACCAAAAAACTGCAAAATATAGCTACATTTCGGTTGGTTTCAGTTAGCAACAGTTTAAAGATTGTGACATTACAAATATAGACTGCAAGGGTATACGCCAGAGGTGGGTACAGTAACCAAAAATTGTACTCAAGTAAAAGTACTGTTACTTCAGAAAAATATGACTCAAGTAGAAGTAAAAAGTAGTCATCCAAATAATGACTTGAGTTAGAGTAAAAAAGTACTTGGTGAAAAAACTACTCAAGTACTGAGTAACTGTTGAGTAACGTCTGATTTATTTTTTTAACAACCCTTCAAACAGACAAAAGTACAAAATAATCATCTTCAGGCAAATTAAATCAATAAAATAATAAAATAATTAAAATTAATAAAAAATAGCTAAAATTAATATAAGTTTAAAGTAAATTCAAGTACTTTAATAAATGATAAAATAACAGAATAAAAAAATTTATTTAGCACAAGTAGCACAAAATGTCAAGCCTTTGTACTTTTCTTTTTTAACCAGGCAGAACTAGAACAAGCCCATGAACTCATAGAAACTCTGTGTGTGTTTGAGTCTGTGTAAATGTGATAAAACATGCAAAAACAAACATTTTTCCCAAAGAATTATCCAGTGATGTCATGAGATTGACCCGTACGCGGATAAAAGAAAAGTAACGAAAAGTAACTCAATGTAGCCTAATGTAGCGGAGTAAGAGTAACAGTTTCTCCTTCACAAATCTACTCAAGTAAAAGTACAAAGTATAGTGATTCAAAACTACTCCTAAAAGGACAAAATTTCACAAAACGTATTCAAGTAAATGTAACGGAGTAAATGTAACTCGTTACTACCCACCTCTGGTATACACTTGTTGAAAAATTTGTTTCCAAGCGAATGCCTTTTGTCTTTAAAAAGTGTAGGAAACATGTTTTTAGGTTTGAAAATTTAATTTGCACAAGCCACAAGACTTGGAACCGTGTCCTATGGACAATAGATGAGACCAAACAAATCATATCAACTATAATCGTCGAGCACAGAAGTCGGGATGCAGTGGCAGGACCTGGTCAGTTTGCTGTCTGCGAGTTAAACATAACCTGCTTTGTGTACCGAAATCCTCCAGAGTCAGAAATTAAGCCATCTATCTAAACATTTAAGTGAGAAGAGGGTCGTGCAACCGGAGCATATTGGCTGAAAAACCAATGGATCAAGGTGTCAAGGTGTTGCAATGGACCCGTCAAAGTCCAGACCCTGAAAAGCTTCAAAAATAAATGTTTGCAAAGGTCGATGAACTGAAACAACACTGTACAGAAGAATGGGCTCATATTTGGCCACAGTGATGTGAATGACTATTGAAAATGGTAACTTCCATTATTGCTGCTGAAGGCACCTCTACAAACTACTGAATCATGGGGTGTACTTGTTTTTCAGCCATTACTTCTGCATTTTGGCTCAATTTTTGCTAAATGAGGACCGGAATTGACAAAGTGTAGTATATCGTGTTGACCATCTGAAGTTGAATCTAACTAATATTAAGGCCTAATAAGGAGAAAGTGATTAACAAAAATAAAAAATCATGTCATGATATGTAAAAACTTGGAAACAAAAGAGACTGTATGGTTGTTAATACATGCAACATGAATCTATTAGTCTCAGTGCGGCCTGTGTTGAAAAAAATCGATTTCCCAATTCTAAATCGATTCTCATATTAATTCCTAAAAATCGATTCATATGTCTAAAGATCGATTTTTTATTTCTTTTTTATTTTGTTTTTTCTTTTATTTATTTATGTATTTTTTTCATCATTACATCACAACCTTTGGTTATTTTTTTGTTTATCCCCAAAAAAGGAATGTTTTGTTGGACATGAGAATAACTGGTGCCATGTTTTTGCCTTTAAATATGTTTAAAGGTATGAAAACATTAAAGTGTTAGGTTATAATTGCATAAATTGTCTATATTTCATTACTTTATACACTGTCTTGGGGTTACATTTGCAAAAAATGCTAAAAACCGAATGCTCAAAAATTAAAAACCAAAATAGACCGAAAATGGAACAAATAAAAACGGAATGTGGGAAAAAATAAAACCGATTTCATCCGTCTCTGTTTCTTCCCTGGATCTGTTTGGTAATTCTGACCCACATGATGTTTCTGAAAGCAGTTCTATCAGCATTCTGGGAGCTGATTGGTCCTTACAGCATCATTAGCTGCTAATACTTGCTGTTGAATCTCAATATAACACTAGTAGTAATATTTTGCATAACTACAGTCATATCATTCATGCAACAGCTCAAAAAACTGTTTTAATAACACTAACCCAAATCAATATCGGAATCAAATCGAATCGGATCGAATCAAATCTTGATAATCAATTCTGAATCTTAAGAATCGGAATCGAATCGATTCTTGACATTTGAATGGATCCCCAGCCCTATCAGCTTGTAGTCTACAGTTACCTTACCTGCCAGGAAAAGCAGTTATTTCAGTTGAAAATCTTAATATGTTTTGATGTAAATCTTTGATAATAAAGTATAATAGGAGAAAATGCTTTATAAAGCAAACACCAGTTAACCCTAAAGATCTCTTTCTTCTCTGGCTCTGTGTTTTGCCTCAGCAGCTTTGACGCCACCATGCTCCCTCGTTGTGTGTGAATGGAGGCGATGGAGAGCTCGTCCTCGTCCGTCAGGCGTCGGGCCTGGATCAACAGCAGTCGACAGTGGCCGACTGTGGAGGAACCCGAAAGACTGCAGCACATCTCACCCGCCTCCATAGCAGACGACGATGTCTTTTCTGATGGTGAGCGCCAACTCACGGCTTTCTGAGAAATCCTGCCTCCTCTGCAGAGGTGTCAAGTAACGAAGTACAAATACTTCGTTACCTTACTTAACTAGAAATTTTGGTTATCTATACTTCACTGGAGTAATTCTTTTTCAGACGACTTTTTACTTTTACTCTTTACATTTTCATGCAATTATCTGTACTTTTTACTCCTTACATTTTAAAAACAGCCTCGTTACTCTATTTCATTTCGGCCTTTAAAAAAAAACTATCCAGTTAAATTGCTCCATCCGGATAGAGTGAATTTGGTTGTGGTTGTTTCAGATGTTCTTGTCCAGTTTTGTTCTTACATCCGTTCCCTCAGATTCCTGCAACTAAACTTGGATGTACATTCCAATAAAGGTTAGGATAAATGATAACATGCCTCTGAAGTTTGACTTTTTGCACCATTACAATACTTATAGGCAACTAGTCATCATATCTTCTGCTCTCTGAAACACATGTTAATGCCCAATAGTACACATATATGGTTCTTTAATATATTTGCATTATACTAAGATGCATTCATTTTCAATGGCTTTTGTCCTTAATGGCTTTTTTCCCCCTTAAATTACTTTTACTTTTATACTTTAAGTAGTTTTGAAACCAGTACTTTTATACTTTCACTTGAGTAAAAAACTTGAGTTGATACTTCAACTTCTACAGGAGTATTTTTAAACTCTAGTATCTATACTTCTACCTGAGTAATGAATGTGAATACTGAAGACACCTCTGCTCCTCTGCTTCAATTTAAAAAATAATAATTTTAGGAACTAAAACACATATCTTCTGCCCTGTTTTGCTACACTGACATTCATAGCATTACAAATACAATATGACTGATTATATAAGTCCAAAGCTTGTACTTTTTTAGCAAAAAGCAAAGAAGAAATGACTTGAGTGTAGTCAGTGATCCCACAGGTTTCAAGAAAAACCTGTCTATTCGATGAGGATTACTCATAAAAATGTGTGATTTCCACAGGATGCTTCACAGGAAAGATTGAGGACTGGCTCCTTGGTTGCGGGTGAGTCAAGTTGTGTTTGATTTAAGATATTTACTGAGTTCTCACTGCCAGACACCAAAGGATAAGTTGCACGTTGCTGGAAACTCTAACAAACAACATGTAGCAGCGTGGAAACTCTCTGAAGTCAGCTGTTACAGGAAGGCGATGCTGCAAGTTGTTTACCATCATTATAGCCTGAGAACATGTGCTCATATTGTTCCATTGGAATAAAAAAATGGTTTCGATTTTTTTTTTTTGTTTCAAAATCACAAAAAGACCATCGAGGACTGAACTTTTATTAATTTGAGAGATTATTTTCAGGCATTCTCTCCCCGTCTTATGGAGATTTACAGAATACACATTATCAGGATGGAGTTGCAATCGTTAAAAAAAAAAGACAACTTCAACTTCTTTGACGTTTGTGAAATTTCTTTGTGGTTTATTGTTAGACGACTTTATAGCTAATAGAGCGTCATAGTTTCCCCTTTCATTTTCAAAACTGATTGGAGGAAGGAGGAAGAATATTTCATGTTAGTCATTCAGAGGGAAGCTAAACTTGTGGTGAACGAGGGAGTCGCTGCAAAGAGCAGGTCCGGATCTAAATGGCCTGCAACACAAGCAGCCTGTTACCGCCTGATTACAGGCTGTATCTAACCAGCTCGTACTGTAACTGTAACTATCGTTCTCCTCACGAAGGCACCCATGCAAACACAAGTCTGATAAACGCATGCAAATGGCACTGTCTTGATATGTGTGTTTGTATTGACGTATTAACAATGAAGATATCTCTGCCTTTCAGCCCGGACGTCTGCTCAGAGAACAGGAGTCAGCTCAGTTTTGGTGAGTATGAAATAAAACAAATCTTAGCTAAAATATTTCACATACTGTGGTGTGAGAAAAAAGAAAATCAACTCAAATTTGCAGTTTAGAAAACTGAAACCATAGAAAAACCTTTTCTTGAGCAAAGAGCATCAGTAGAATATAAGAGCACATGGACACATGAACTGACAGCCAGTGACCAAAGTGCCTTGCTCAGCTGAACCACTTTTTCTTTTCTTTTATGCTTTACTTTTAGAAGTTCTGTGAAATGAAGAAAAGGTAAAAACAGAACATTAGAAGGGGTAGGACTAGAAAAGTTTTTTGAAACTTCATCCTACACCCTTTCAAACAGGAAATATTTATTTACATATAGATTTGTCTCTTTAATTTGCTTTGTTTTGCTTATGTTTTTTTTTTTTTCAGTATATACATTTTATGTACTCTGATTATTTTTTTTGTTTTTGTTTTAACCTGTTTGAATAAATAATTAAACGAAACGAAAACACATCATTACAGTATAGTCAAGGTACTTAATTTTTTTTATTTAAAAAAATGCAATTTATTGCAAATATTCAAAGTATTCAAAGTCTCGTAGGAAAGTCCCTTTCTTGACTGAAGAATTGGATTCTTACTTCCTGTTGTAGTTGGTCAGAGTGGAGCTGACTGAAACTATTTTATATTCAGCCAAGTTGTGAAACCCTTCAACAGTCTGGTTACACACACAATGGTGCAATGTACACTACTTCTTTATGAATAACAGTGGAATATAATTAACTGCAATTATTCAAGAGAAGTAGTACATCTAATTTATACTGAAGTTGGATACGTAACTAAAAGGATTTGATGCACAATTAAGAACAGAGGTGGGTAGTAACGAGTTACATTTACTCAGTTACATTTACTTGAGTAAGTTTTGGGAAATGTTGTACTTTTAGGAGTAGTTTTGAATCACTATACTTTTTACTTTTACTTGAGTAGATTTGTGAAGGAGAAACTGTTACTCTTACTCCGCTACATTAGGCTACGTTGAGCTGTTACTTTTCTTTTATCCCTTTTATCCGCGTACGCATCAATCTCATGACATCACTGAGTGATTCTTTGGGAAAAATGTTTGTTTTTGCATGTTTTGTCACATTTACACAGACTCAAACACACACAGAGTTTCTATGAGTTCATGTTTGTTCTAGTTCTGCCTGGTTAAAAAAGAAAAGTACAAAGGATTGAAATTTTGTGCTACTTGTGCTTAATTTATTTTTTTATTCTGTTATTATATATTAAAGTACTTGAATTTACTTTAAGATTATTTTAATTTAAGCTATTTTTTTATTAATTTTAATTTATTTTATTATTTTATTGATTTAATTTGCCTGAAGATGATTATTTTGTACTTTTGTCTGTTTGAATGGTTGTGTTAAAAAAATAAATCAGTTACTCAACAGTTACTCAGTACTTGAGTAGTTTTTTCACCAAGTACTTTTTTACTTTTACTCAAGTAATTATTTGGATGACTACTTTTTACTTCTACTTGAGTCATATTATTCTGAAGTAACAGTACTTTTACTTGAGTACAATGTTTGGCTACTCTACCCAGCTGTGATTAAGAAGGAGATTATAAAAATCTGTTGTTAAATGAAAGGAATTTAATGCCAGAACATATACTTTTCCAGATTCTACCCCGGACAACTCTGCCGATGACTTGACTCTTGGAGCTGATGGTAAGCTTTCACAATACACATGCCATTTTGACAGACAGGACACAAGAGGACGTGCTTGGTCATATTGCACAATGTTCGGTGGTCGACTAATACCAGCTGTCTAGCACGGTGGTGGAAGTGTGATGATTTGGGCTTGTTTTAAACCCACAAGATATGGACTCTTTGCTGTCTTCAAGTCAGTCATGAACAGAGGTGTCAAGTAACAAAGTACAAATACTTCGTTACCTTACTTAAGTAGAAATTTTGGTTATCTATACTTCACTGGAGTAATTATTTTTCAGACGACTTTTTACTTTTACTCCTTACATTTTCACGCAATTATCTGTACTTTTTTCTCCTTATATTTTAAAAACAGCCTTGTTACTCTATTTCATTTCGGCCTTCCGGATAGAGTGAATTTGGTTGTGGTTGTTTCAGATGTTCTTGTCCAGTTTTGTTCTTACATCCGTTCCCTCAGATTCCTGCAACTAAACTTGGATGTACATTCCAATAAAGGTTAGGATAAATGATAACATGCCTCTGAAGTTTGACTTTTTGCACCATTACAATACTTATAGGCAACTAGTCATCATATCTCCTGCTCTCTGAAACACATGTTAATGCTCAATAGTACACATATACGGTTCTTTAATATATTTGCATTGGACTAAGATGCATTCATTTTCAATGGCTTTTGTCCTTAATGGCTTTTTTCCCCCTTACATTACTTTTACTTTTATACTTTAAGTAGTTTTGAAACCAGTACTTTTATACTTTTACTTGAGTAAAAAACTTGAGTTGATACTTCAACTTCTACAGGAGTATTTTTAAACTCTAGTATCTATACTTCTACCTGAGTAAGGAATGTGAATACCTTTGACACCTCTGGTCATGAACAACTTTTCTATAACGTATTTCAGAGATCAAAGTATTTAATAGAAAGCTAACTACAAAGAAGTGGATGAAACTTCCTTCTCAAACTGAAGGCTGCTGCCAGTATTCCTTTCTTTGTTGTGCAGTTCATTTAAAACAAGCCTTTTGTTTAGGCATCTCGGTCAACGTGGGTTCATTTCCCTTCCAGTATCTACCCACAGAGAGCATTATATCAAGTAAAGGAAGCCAAAAATAGAATCAAATGTTCCTCGTGTTATGCGGTATGAAAATATCTGTAGACCTTCTCTATCAGTTTATCTTTTCAAACATGCATGAATGTGAATTCCACCTGGAGCGACTTCCTGGTACAGGTTTTTCAGCTCTTTGACTATGACATGACGCAAAATGGTGGAGTTAACTCATCACGTACACACAGACACATAACTTACACCCCTGTGAAAAGGTTTTTCACTTTCAAAACAATATCCTTCTTCATTTCAGCTTCTGTTTTAAGCGGCGGAGCAATTGCGCCTGAAAGCAGGTGAGTAGCAGCTTTAATGCATTATTAGAGTAATGATGTTACAGCATATCACAAGAGTGTTTTATTTTTTTAATTAAATGCTCACATATGAATGCAGGGCCAATGTGGTTATGGTGTTTTATTTTATGCTTACTTCACAAGAAGATCATTTATGTAGATGGTAAAGCTCTTATATTTTAGATTTGCAGATCCACAATGCATGTTCGGGTTCTACAAACTTTAACATATTAAAGCTGTTTCTGCTGGACAGATGACATGATGCATTTAGATCAACCTTGAAAAACAATTTAGAAAAACCAAGGCACTCAAGAAGTTAGAAAAATATAAAAAGCCTTTATTGAATCATGGCTTAGTAAAAGTTAAAAAAAATGCCAACATGTTTTGGTCTTTGTCTTTGTTATCTGCCTTGAAGAAGGCCTACATGGCCGAAACATGTTGCCATTTTTTTAACTTTTACTAAGCCATGATTCAATAAAGGCTTTTTATATTTTTCTAACTTCTTGAGTGCCTCGACTTTTCTAAATTGTTTTTCAATCTTTTGGATCCCCATGCCGAAGAGCACCTGAAGTATACTTTTCATACACCCAGCAGCACTCCATGCGTTTGTAGTCAGATTTAGATCAACCTTGTTGGTTAAACTGATAATTTTATGGAGTCTTGTTTTACTTAATACTCCAAACTTTCTGAATTTACCCAAAAAAGGAACCTAAATCAACTATAATTTGCTCTGCTTCTTCTTTTTCTCACGCTTCGCTGACCACAAAGCCCGGCACGACAGCCTTCCTTCAAAAAACAACCCAGCAGTCTCCCCACCAGGTCAGTACTTACAGTCTTCTTCAAGTAAAAACCAAAGGAGTCAAAAGGTTTTGCTAATATGGTCATATTTTATTCGACTCTGCTCTGAAGCATTTACATGTGTATATATAAATGTAACCCTCGTCTAGTTGTAAAGCTAAAGTGCTTCGTAACCTATTTTGCATGTCCTGCATATATAGTACCCCTCGTCAAAGATTATGTTTGCCGTCGCTGAACTTGGGCCACAGCATGGCCTCCAGCTGCTTCTCCTCTTCCACCTGGAAAACCATGTCAAGGTGAGGCTTCAACAATATTATAATAATAGTAACCACTTTTTAAATGTTTAGAATGATAGATTATTTTATACAGGACTGTCTCAGAAAATTAGAATATTGTGATAAAGTCCTTCATTTTCTGTAATGCAAAAATGTCATACATTCTGGATTCATTACAAATCAACTGAAATATTGCAAGCCTTTTATTATTTTAATATTGCTGATCATGGCTTACAGCTTAAGAAAACTCAAATATCCTATCTCCAAATATTAGAATATTCTGGGAATCTTAATCTTAAACTGTAAACCATAATCAGCAATATTAAAATAATAAAAGGCTTGCAATATTTCAGTTGATTTTTAATGAATCCAGAATGTATGACATTTTTGTTTTTTTAATTGCATTACAGAAAATAAAGAACTTTATCACAATATTCTAATTTTATGAGACAGTCCTGTATAAAATAATCTATCATTCTAAACATTTAAAAAGTGGTTACTATTATTTTTTCTAAATTTACCACATTAATTTAAGTCCTTTTTCCGGCTTGCTTTTACCTGGGTAATGCAGTCTTGTGTTTCAGTTATACTTTGTATTAGGGCTGTGCGATTAATCGATTTTAAATCTAAATCGGATTTATTAATCAAGACGATGTTAAAAAAAAGGAAAATCGGAAAATCGATTTTCCTTTTTTGCAGCTGGCTGCGTTACAGACAGAGCTCGTCTAGTCATCTTTGTTTGGTCAAGAAAATTGTAAATGTTGTCACTTTACTAAACTCAAGGAGGATTTACAGTATCTTTCAATTGCACTTCATTCCCAATAGGGAAATTTGTTTGCTTTTTTTCTTTAAAAATAAAGATAAAATATTTGAAACAATTTATTCCATTGTCTTTTGTAGTTTTACCAAAAAAATCGAAATCGAAATCGAAAATCGAGTTTTCAGAGAAAAACAATCAGGATTTTATTTTTGTCCAAAATCGCCCAGCCCTACTTTGTATATTTTCCTCTATTCATTGTTTGGATTTGTCATAACTGCTTCCAAATTTGACGATTTTGTAAAATGTCATCACCACATCCAGCGTGTCAGAGATTCTGCAGCTGTGTGCGGAGGACGTGGAGGAGACTCTTTACCAGCTGGGGTTTGGCTGTGAGGAGCCACAGGTCACCGTGCGTATCCCCCCTCGCTTCTTCACCTTTCCCTCTCAGGCCCAGGGCATCAACTTCCGCCTCTTCCTGGACTCACAGATACGGCGGATACGAGAGGAAGACCCCAGCCTCTCTCTTGCCAGTAAGACTGTTGTGTATTTAAGTCACTCTTTTTTCATTGCTATTATAACCAGTACTGGAGTTGAGGGGGGATGAGGGGGGATGGCATCCCCCCTGAAATAAAAACAGTCAAAATCATCCCCCCTGTAAAACTGCCATCCCCCCTTTCCATCCCTTATGTCATTTCATCAATGAATGTGGTTTTACTGCTATTTCAACATTTAGAGTCATCGCCAGAAAAATAACTTATTTGACAATTTTCACCTGTTTTAAGTAGAAAAATCTGCCAATGGGACAAGATTTATCTTCTCATTACAAGCAAAAACATCTTGTCCCACTGGCAGATTTTTCTACTTATTTCAAGTGAAAATCTACTTGAAACAGGTGAAAATTGTTAAATAGTTAAAATGTCTAATTTTTTGTAAAAAAAAATCTCATTACATTTAAGACAAGACTCAAAAACAACCATTTTCACCTGTTTCAAGTAAATTTTCACTTAAAATAAGTGGAAAAATCTGCCAGTGGAACAACATTTTTTTGCTTGTAATGAGAAGATAAATCTTGTCCCACTGGCAGATTTTTCTACTTATTTCAAATGAAAATTTACTTGAAACAGGTGAAAATGGTCAAATAACAAGTTATTTTTCCAGTGATTAGTCTTGTTTTAAGTGTAATACGATTTTTTTTACTAAAATGAGACATTTTAACTAGAAATAGGACAAATATTCTTATTTTGAGTTTTTGCAGTGATCCATTTTACTTATCCTGTGAAGGACAGAGTCATATTGATAAGTTCAGAAAACTGTTTTTTATTGTTGTGTTTTGATGTATTTGATGTAAGCCCAGTGGATATTTAAAGCTTACAGAATGCTGCATTTAACTGCTGCTATGTCATTCCTGCAGTATTTCTGCAGGTGTTTTGGTCAGTGCTATTATTTGTAATATATTATATTATTTGTAATCAGCACAAATTATCTGTCCCCATATGATAAAATCCACCATCCCCCCTGATTTTTTTTTACAACTCGAGTACTGATTATAACGCTGTGTGATGTGTGATAGGATGATTCTGAGATGCATCTATTCAAGTTTCTTTGTTTTTTCTTGACAGGCCGGTTCAGACAGGTCCAAGTCCTCACAGCTATGGCCAACGCTTTCTACTCTCTCTACTCCCACGTGTCCCGCACTCCTCTCCAGAAACTGTCCACGCCAGAGTTCAGCTTCTCCTCTCCTGTGGAGCGGATCGAACGCTTCAGGACCAGCATTCGCAGCGAGCCGCGCTCTCCGGTGGAAAGACTGAAGGACACGGTCAACAAGATGTGTCTGTACGCCGGCTCTCCCCACGGCTCGGACTCCACCTCGCCACAGCCCTCGCCCCTCAAGAGATCCAGTCTCAACGAAGTCGTGGACGTAGTCCTGAAAACCAAGACTGGCACGGCCAAGAAACTGGACTTGGGGGAAGATGATAAGAATAATTGGAGTGTGGATGTTGGACCGGTTGCTGATACTGGGATAAAAGCACTAACACAGGAGACACAAAGGGACACAGATATTGCTCAGAATGGAAATAAATTTTGCCATAAGGAGATACGGGACAACGAACAAACAGATAATGCTGATGATGGTGAAAACGGTGTCGGACAAGAAGATCTTGACACCGTAAGAACATCTCTAGCGTCATCTTTATCAGGAGAAACTGTGATAGAAACAGAACATTTGTTGCCTTCATGTGAGCCGGAGCTGCGATCGTGTTTGAAACAAACGGAAACAAGGACAGCTGAGCTCAATCCAGTCGTCAAGGTTACATATGATCTAATCTGTCCACAGATAGTGGAGAGAGTGCACAAGACGCATTTCTGTTATCAAAAAGCACACAATACAGACAGTTTATTTCATACGGCGTCTGTGAGAGAAGCAATCCCTGAATTACACGAACCCTGTATAGACACCGTGACCTCTGAGCCCGAGGGGAACTCACACACGGTCGATACCTCCTCATCGGGATCTCTCCCCGTCCTGAAGCCTGACGGCAGCTACGCCCATTACAGCATCACCGTGACGGGTTGGGAAGGGGAGGATGGGTCTTTGTCTTCCATGAAAACATCAGATTCCAGTTCTGCTTCACCTTCCTCGTCCACGCCGACGTGTAAGGAGCCGTTCACCGACGTGGAGAGACAGTACCTCACTCCGGTGACACACCCGGGCCTGGGCCACCTCTCCAGTAACCCCAAGCAGGTTAACTCCTTTGAGCTGGAGGAGGTACGGTAGTTTCATGGCATTTCTCATCATGTGTAGTATGCAGTACTGGAGTTGAGAGGGGATGAGGGGGGATGGCATCCCCTCCTGAAATAAAAACGGCTGTAAAACCCCCTGTAAAACTGCCACCCCCCCTTTACATCCCGTCATTTCATCAATGAATGTGGTTTTACTGCTATTTCAACATTTAGAGTCATCACCAGAAAAATAACACCAGAAAAATTACTTATTTGACCATTTTCATCTGTTTCAAGTACATTTTCACTTGAAATAAGTAGAAAAATCTGCCATTGGGACAATATTTATCTTCTCATTACAAGCAAAAAAATCTTGTTCCACTGGCAGATTTTTCTACTTATTTTAAGTGAAAATCTACTTGAAACAAGTGAAAATTGTTGTTTTTTCCAGTGATGAGTCTTGTTTTAAGTCTAATGAGGTTTTGTTTTTACTAAAATGAGACATTTTAACTAGAAATAAGGCAAATATTCTTGTTAAGATTTTAAGTTTTTGCAGTGATCCATTTTACTTATCCTGTGAAGGACAGAGTCATATTGATAAGTTCAGAAAACTGTTTTTTATTGTTGTGTTTTGATGTATTTGATGTAAGCCCAGTGGATATTTAAAGCTTACAGAAGGCTGCATTTAACTGCTGCTATGTCATTCCTGCAGTATTTCTGCAGGTGTTTTGGTCAGTGATATTATTTGTAATATATTATATTATTTGTAATCAGCACAAATTATCTGTCCCCATATGATAAAATCCACCATCCCCCCTGATTTTTTTTTTTACAACTCGAGTACTGGTAGTATGTATGAAAATTAAGATGGTGTGTGTGGAAAATCTTGTTAAAAACAAAGAAAAATATTACCATGAAAAGTTGCACGAGTCTGGCCAGTTTAAATAGTTGCTCGTGTGCAGCTTTGTTTGGATAAATTTAACACAATGCTGTCAATTAAGGTATTAAAAGTAAATGGGAAACAAAAGAATTGAAAACAGAACAATTCATGTCACAAAACAAACCTGAGAACAGTATTTTAGACGTAAGGCAGGGACATCTCTCGTTTGGAAGGTGACATTCATTTTTTTTCCCCATGTCTTCTGGCGTGTTAATTTCCAAAGAAGTGTCTTATTGTGGCACTTAAAATGTTGAGTTATGTGAAATGTAATTGTGATTTCTGTTTTATACAGCAGGTATGTTTTGTGGTTAGTGAAATGATGCATCGTTTTGGAGGCAGATTTAGTCATTCGGGCAGACGAGTATGCAGCTGCGTAAATCAAATAGTTGCAACGGGAGAGTCCAGTTCTCGTCGGTAGACTTCACTGTTGTATGAATACAGGCACTATCGTTCATTTCTAATATAGCCAGAGCGATCTCACGAATCCGGGCTGAGCTGCAAACAAGCAGAGGTCCCGGTGTTGTGCCAAAAAGTGATTGCCTGCCAGAATCTGATTTCTCCCCTGAAAATGGGTCTTTTCACCTGCTAAAAATTGATTGAAGGCCAAATACAGTTAATGAAAAGTTGTTTCTGCCTAAACATGACTTGATCTCATTCTTGGGCTTCATAATCTGAAAATCTGACGTTTTAGCGCTATTGTTCAACGGGCTGCTGTGTGCGCTCCAGACAATGGCGCTAAAATGTCAGATTTTCAGATTATGAGGCTCAAGAATGAGATCAAATCATATTTAGGCAGAAACAACTATTCATTAACTGTATTTGGCCTTCAATCAATTTTTGGCAGGTGAAAATGCCTATTTTGTGTTGTAATGGTCCTTTAAAAGAGTTAAAAGCAATCCTGTGTGCTCTAGTGTTTATATTATGAAGCTCAAGAATGAGATCAAATCATATTTAGGTAGAAACAACCTTTCATTAATTGTATTTGGCCTTCAAACAATTTTTGGCAGGTAAAAAGACCCAATTTCAGGGGAGAAATCAGATTCTGGCAGGCAATCACTTTTTGGCACGACACCGGCAATGTGGAGTGTTTGGTTTACAAGTGACAGACCAGACAAGCATAACCCTGCACTGTCAGTTCAGTTAAATATTCAAGATGTGCTCTTTGTATCTGATTTATTTATTTTTTTTTTTAAAAAGAAGACTTTATTCGGTCTACTTCTATGAATAAAGTCCTATTTCACATAAGTTTATCTACAGTCACATTTGGTATTGTTTGTATGGTCCAGGATCTGACATCACCAGTAAATGAATAGGAGCCAAATGTTTAGCCAAATACCAATGAGGAAAGAATTGAGGACCTAACATCCACCTATCACTATAACTTACCATAAAGACTGTTAAACAACTTTTATTCCAGAAAAAGAAGGCACGTGAACCTAAACTAGTGGTGCATCGCTGCGTCCTTGTGATCTGGTCAGAGCAGGTGAAAATGTGAAAATGTGGATGATGGCATCCACCCAAATAAGTTCATTTAGAAAACATAAATACAATACATAAGAAAACATGAAGAGCTACAGGTATTGTGTGGCTTCCTGTAGCCGGATCCTCCAGGAATCCAATATTTCCTTGTTTCTCGTCAGTTAAGAGTCAGAGAGCTTGGCTTTATCACTGCTGCACTTCCAAGATAAATACTGACGTTCACTTTTTAAATGCTAAAACTGAGTTTGTGCCTAACATAAAGCCCCAGTAAATCTGCACATTGGTGTTTTACACTTCAGGAATATTGTATTAACGATCTTTCCAAATCTGTGATCTTTACAGATCAAACAAAATAAATAATGTTGCATGCTCGATGGACTACAAATGACAAATGACACAGCTTTGTGATGAAAGTTCACAATATAATTTTAATTATAAAATTGCATATTGTTCAGCTTCAATGGTTTATATTATTTTCCTAGTTGTTGAAGCAGAGAAGTAATAATTAACACATACTTCTACCATCTATTTCTACAGGTTCACAGTGCAGGAGAGGAAGACTTTGGGCAACAGAGAACAACGGGAACACTCACATCACCCAAGTCCAAGAAACGCCAATACAAATGTAATGAATGTACATATTTTATTTGTTTATCTTAAATCTCCTTTTGCATTATCACATTTCACAGGAATGTAACTTTGTTTTAGGCTTGAGGGCAATTTGCCGTTCATAAAGCTATAAAGGTGTGAAGGATGTTATCAGTTAACACGGTAACAGCTGCCCTTGTTTTAGCTTAGTTTGCACAAAGTTTCTTTTGTATTTCTTTCTTTGTACACGAATCATGGGAAACTCAGTAAATCAGACGAACTTATGTATGCGAGTTACCGTGAGCGGGGTGCTCTCTGACATACAGGTCACTGTGCAGGTGTTTTCATGAGAGGGAAAATGATGTTGCTCTTTGCCAATTTAGGTCAGACTGCAGCTGCTTACGTGTTGGAGTTTGCAGCACATTGACTGCGTTTACATGCACTCAATAACCCTTTTAAAACCTGAATATTGGTAATAACCCGAATTTGCACGCCCATGTAAACACCAATAATATAATAACCGCTTTGAATAATCCGAATTTGCTCATATTCCGGTTTTTAAAAACCCGAATATGACCCCTGGGTTACTCCTTTTAAAACCCGAATATTGGGTCATGTAAACGCCAAACGGAATATCCCGATCAAACGGAACAGGAATTTATTTTCTGCGCATGGTCTGTTCGCAAGGAATCCTGGTCTTTTGAGTCCAGGAAGTTCTTCTAAAACACAGCGAAACGCAAGACCACGCCACACTTTTGGAGTGAGGAGACTAATCACTTCATAAATGTAATGAAGGATATGAACATTTTGGCATTTGTAGACGGTAGAAAGTACATGGATAGCCAGATTTACAAGAAGGTGAGCGAAAAGTTGCGCAAAGCAGCATTTGTTTTGAATTTGGATACAGGAAGAAGAAGCGGAAATGACGGTAATTGCGTCATCACGTTCTCCGTGCGTCACTGGTTTGATCCAGATATCCCAAATGATTAATTACCATGTATAAAAGGATAACCCTGTTTGCTCACGCATGTAAACGGAATATTCCGAATGTTTCAGTAACCGGAATATTAGTAATAACCAGAATTTTGACTGCATGTAAACGTAATCACTGAGAACAACTGATTGCATTTATGTGTTTGTGTAGGTGAAGTGGCTCGGGGAGACAGCATGCAGTCTGACAGCAGCGGCTACGCAGATGAAGAAGTCACGCCCTAACCACAGACGGAGCAGATAAGGGAAGGATGATAGGACCAATGCTTGCAACATTGTGCATCTGAACAGTTTCCTGCCCCTGAACACTTGAGCTCGGTCATCTAAGCATTTGAGACATGGATCAAGCGCTGGCTTTTACTCCCATCTTCAAGTGGTTGAAATGTCTTAAGACGTGAGCAGAATTTCATGAAGAAGTAAAAGTTCTGATTGAAACACAGTGTGGACTGTATTGTAATAGAGCAGTAATTTAATAAGGTGAAACTTAACAACAATAAAACGGAAAGCTACAAATTCTATTGTAGCTCATATTTCCTTAACATGTTTCTTTTTTTTAACATTTTGTCCTGCGACCACGAAGAGATCCCTTATATGTATTCTCTGCATTAACACCAGTGGTTTCAGCACCTAAAGTTAAAAAATGGCAGTTAACTTCCTTATTTTAAGAATCACTTTTAAAAAAAAAAAGAAAAAAAAAAAAGACTTGGGCAACAGCCTTTTCTGAGAATAAGCGTTTTGTTACATCCCACAGATATGCCACTTGTTGCCCTCGAGTGCAACCCCCTCTTTCCCCACCTCCCCTCCAGAGTCAGTTGTAGAGAAATCTTAGACACAACAGGTATGCAAAGGATACAAACTGGAAAATCCTCATCATTTGTTCATATTTCAATGCAAGTCACAATCAGAAAAGGTACAGAGAACAAAATGGAAAACACAAGGATATAATTATGCTGGGGGTTCGACACACAAAATTCTTGAGGTAATATTTAAACTCCACATTATAACATGTGGTAGCTTTATTCTTCGGGTCTGTCATATGCCAGCTAAATAGAAGGTTTGAATATGTTTAATGATTATAACAAGACAAAGCTTCATCTTAAAACCCGCTGCAGTTCTTCCTGTTTGAGATGGTCATAAATGCATAAACTGCTCAAACAAATACATTTACAAAGCTCCTAATGCAAAGTGTGCTATCTAAAATAGAGATAACCATGACACTGTAAAGAAACTGGACAAGGCAATTCAAATTAAGCGTTTCCAAAAATAATACACCTAATTTCACTTCATGACCTGGAAGATAGCGTGGCTAAACATTAAGAGCATGACAGCAACAAACAGTTAAGCCTGTGGAGTTCACATTAAAATACCACTAAAGTCTTGTTTGCTGACACTCATGCAAACTCATTTATTAAAGGGGCGGCCTTTGAAATAAACCCTCTCTCTACATAATAACACAACTGAAGGTTTTTTTTGTTTGTTTTGTTTTTACATCCATCCATTAAAAGTGGGATTTTTTTTAAACTACCAACAAATAAATAGAATAGTGATTCCAACACCTGATTCATAAGAGTCTCTGGGTGGTTCAAGTCAATCGTGAGGCCGAACTCCTCAAAAGGGCACAGTTTCTAATTTGAAAGATATACTCTTTAAAAGTTATATTTAATAAACTACAGTGGATGACATAAAGACTAAATGTAAAAATTGTGGAAAATACATTTTAAAACAATTTGTGACAAATATGCAAGCTGAGAAATTGATGATTTTTTCTTTTTTAGACAATCAAATCTTTACTGGCACCTATCGGATATCAATGAGACTGGGGAAAAAAAAAGAAGATAATTCTCTCTTTTTTTTTAAATCTACGGTTGTTTATATTTGTTGGGTTCTTCACAAAAATACCTCCGTTGTCCAAACAGGAAATGCATAATGGCACTGTGTAGTGGTGTGTTCAAGTCTGCAAGGAAAATCGACAGGGCCCCCTTACTTCCCTCCTGCCATAATTTTGAGGTACTGAAGTGCGTTGTGAGCTGCGTTGGCTCGGGCAGCATCTAGGTTTGCAGCAAAGCCGTGGCACACTGTGATTGGCTGAGTGGACAGCTCTACCAGACACTGACACAGGCCGCTGAGGCTGCGCTCCTCTGAAATGACACAGAGCAAAAACATTTTTGTCAACAATTTCTTGTGTCTGGTATTGATTAGCTACATACTTGCAACAAAAAACTGATTGCTGCTGTGGAAAGAGGCTTGAAAACGGCAAATAACGATATCTGGACACGCACATGTACGGCAATACTCAACTTGATCAAAGTGGACTGAGAACAGGACGCTGATAACATTCTCATTTCTCCTTAACAGGGTCGTGTGTGAAGTAATCGATAATCAAATCAATTAATCTGGCTTCCTCTGGTTTCCTAAATTGAGTGTAGGATGTAACGCAGCTGTGAGACGGTGAATGAGCCACGTTATATAAGATGTAAGGGGGACATGAAAGGGATCTGCTATACAGGACTGTCTCAGAAAATTTGAATATTGTGATAAAGTCCTTTATTTTCTGTAATGCAATTAAAAAAACAAAAATGTCATACATTCTGGATTCATTACAAAACAACTGAAATATTGCAAGTCTTTTATTATTTTAATATTTCTGATTATGGTTTACAGTTTAAGATTAAGAATCCCAGAATATTAAAATTTTTTGAGATAGGATATTTGAGTTTTCTTAAGCTCAAATAAAGGACTTTATCACAATATTCTAATTTTCTGAGACAGTCCTGTATGCAGCTGACATAAACGTGTGCATAGGAGTTTTCTCTTCTTAAGAAGGCGGTCAACAGTCAGAATATTGGCATGCATGGAAATGTGAAAAGTTTCCAGAGTTTTAACCCTATAATCCCACATGCATCATATTTTATACATGAATTTCTGAAACCTCTATTATTTCATGTCAGGCTTAAAAGGATAAAAAAAAAAAAAAACAAACAAAAAAACCTCTGTAATAAAAGCCTATAACAGGAGACTGTAGCCAAAGATAATGCAGACTTTCCTTAATGACATTGTAACAATAACCTTGACGTGGAAAAACAGGAACTGCTGACTTTGCTGTTTTTGGTATCAACTGTTCTGCAGACAGAGTTTGCATGTACCGGTAATATTACTGCGACTCCCTGCACACGAATCTCATGCGTGCCTGGACAGGGATGTGATATGCATTTAAAACTATGTGGTGTCGACAGCCACACCAATTTCTGACACACTTAAAATACTAACTTGGATGCAGCGTGGTTTCATTTTAAGACATTCTTTTACAAACTTAAATAGACTAATCTGACATCGCCTTGGAGGAAGTATTTTTTATTTTGACAGTTTGTCTACTTTTTTTGGTAATGTGGATTCATCAACAAAAGAGTTTGCTGCGTCTCGCTCTTTTGAGCTACGGTTTTGCTTAAAATACCTTCTAAACTTGAAGGTTTAATGCAACGCTTTAAATGAATCCCAATTTTTTTAACTGATCTGCAACTGAAGAAAGAAATGTGAAAAACGCATTCACTTCTACTGTTAAGCCGGATTTATACATCTGCGTAGCGGCTACACACGGCGGAGCCTACGCCGTCTTTAGGGTTTATACCCCTGCGTGATTGTCTGTACCTTTTTAGGCAGTAGTGCATGTTCTTTCCCGCAGCACTGCAACTCGCAGTGCTGAGTTTCCTTGTGTTTATTCTCTGCATGTAGCTCAGACACAGCAGTGACGGAACAAACAGCAGTTGGATCTGATAAATGTTGGGCATTAGTCGTTTTTACAGACATAGCAGCAAACTATCGTTCTACCAGACTTCAAACCAACGAAGAAGAAATAGTGGTGGAAAAGTTTCACTCTAAATCCTGTTTCTTGCGGTTTGCATCAATCTATGACGTCAACATGACGCAGTGTCAGCAAGTTTTGAAGGTGCACATGGGGCAATGCAAAGCTCTGCGTTAGTGGAGTTTGCATAGAGGCTCTGCTCTGCGCCGCTGATTTGACTGAAACAGACATTAGGCTTAAATTACTGACCTGCCCTCATTTTACATCACTATATTTTTCCAATATGATTTTTTAATATAGTTTCAGTACTTTGATGTGTGGAACAGTTCAGGCTTTTAAAATGCAAACGCCCATATACAGGACTGGCTCAGAAAATTAGAATATTGTGATAAAGTTCTTTATTTTCTGTAACGCAATTAAAAAAAAACAAAAATGTCATACATTCTGGATTCATTACAAATCAACTGAAATATTGCAAGCCTTTTATGATTATGGTTTACAGTTTAAGATTAAGATTCCCAGAATATTCAAATTTTTTGAGATAGGATATTTGAGTTTTCTTAAGCTGTAAGCCATGATCAGCAATATTAAGATAATAAAAGGCTTGCAATTTTTGAGTTGATTTGTAATGAATCCAAAATGTATGACATTTTTGTTTTTGTAATTGCATTACAGAAAATCACAATATTCTAATTTTCTGAGACAGTCCTGTATTGCATCATGACGGTTATTGAAGCACTACATACTTTTGAGTGGAAATTTACCGACAAATTTAGTCACTTATATTACGGTATGACATTACGTCAGATCAGTGATTTGGCTACTGTGTGTTTCATGTTTTTCTTGGAAACCAAACATCAGCTCCACTGCAGACACATTTTTTTCTTTCTTTTTCATTAGGAACTAAAATTATTAGAGATATCATTTGATGATTTGAAAATAATTTAATACATTTGCAGTCATTTAATAAATGATGCTGTTTGTTTAAAGTAAAATGATCATACGTTCTGCTGATGCTAAACTCAGATAGTATTGTTTTTGAGTGTGTGTGGGTGACGGGCGGGACGTTAAGAGGCTGCAAAGCTGCTACTGGTAATGATTCATCGACCAAACCGATGAATCAGTCAACCGCTTGTGTAAACCAGATGTGATGACGGAGAGCTTCTGCGTGGGCAGGACGTGGTCGTGCTCTGCAGAAGTGACTGTAACTTTTCACTGCTTGGAGAACTTATGAACTCACCTAAATCCAGGTAACTGACGTCAAAGCGCTGCTCCAGAGACAGGTCGCTCAGCAACGCGCAGAAGTTGGAGTCAGAGGGCATTCCCAGGGGGTGGCTGCGGAGCTGGAGGATTTTCTCTCCAGCAGAGTTGCGCAGGGAGTCCCACGTACAGCTGTAGCCTTTACTTTTGCCCGACTCCGCTCTGCTTCCCATGTGCTGTTGGCATGGGGAGGGGATTCATTTCACAGGAGTTAAAAAACATGATACAGGCACTACTAAACATTCATAAATGGCTTGAGCTGTCTTATTTAACTATTAATGTAAAGAAAACTGTCTCCATGTGTTTCTCTATACGTGATAGGGCTGCTAACGACGTATTTGAGGTATGGATCGACAATAAAAAAATTTATGTAGTGACCGAAGTCAAGTACCTAGGCATTATTCTGGACAAGAATTTAAAATTCGACAGTCAGGTTAACCCTCTGATGCACAATATAAGTACACCCCTTTTAATGCACAACATGGGTCAAAAATGACCCACATTCATATCCCATGTTATCTCATGCAGGCTGAGTTTTTCTTTCCTTTTTAGATCAATGTATTTTATTATCCAATAATCCACATATTCTTTAGATATCTTGTTTTTGAGTACCATGCATCATTATTTATATGTTTCCAGCCTTATTTTTTGAATATACTTCATTTTTGTATTACTATATCAAGTTTACACAGATGGATCAAAAATGACCCGTTTATCCAAGTATGATTTAAAAATAAATGAAGGCATATAATAATAATATTTTTCTTCAAATAACTATTTTAGTTGTGATTTGGACCAAACATTCATAAAAGTAACTTTTGAAACGTGTTTATTTTTCATTTTGGAACACACAAATACATCTGACAATAGATAACTAAAAATAAACTGATGCATTGACCAAAGGGTTAAGCAAATTTCCAAGAAGGTCAAACCAAATCTAAATTTATTTTGTTATATTCGAAGGAATTTGTCATGTCAAACTGCTCGATTATACATGCATGCAATGATCTTTTCACATTTGTCATATTGCATCACATCATGGTCATTTGCCCCTCTAACAACTCTAAAACCTATAATATCATTATACAAGCAGGCAATAAAAATTATGGATCAGAAACATATGAGATGGCACCACTGTGAAATTTTAAGAAAACACAACCTTTTCACTTTTGAAAACTTTGTGAATTTTAGTAGTCTTAAACTGGTTTTTAAATGTTTACATAATCATGCTTCACCCCTGTTCTCTGAAGTAGTTATTAGGCAAAGTAACCACACGGGCCTCCACCAATGGTGATTGTCGTATCCCAAAGTATAAGACCTCTTTTGGTGAGTCAGTCTTTTCTGTGAAGGTGCAAAACTCTGGAATTCTTTACCCACTAATTTAAAATTAGAAATGCGTGGCAATATTTTCAACAGAGGACTTAAACTATGGCTCAAATCTAAACAACAGTTCCTACATGAATAGGTCAGGTCTGGTTCTGCTCTTGAATTATGTTGTCTTTGCTTTATATCTTATGTCATCCTCTAATTTTATTGTATATTTTATTGTCTGTACTTTTTTAAAAGCCTCCTGTGGACAAGTGTTGTAAATTAGCATGTATGCTAAAACACTCAAACAGTGCATTTGGTTTGTCCTATGTAATTGTGATGTCCATACCAAATAAAGAAATAATAATACTACTGATAATAATAATAATAATAATAATGATCATTTTCAGCTCGCAGTATTGATAAAGGAACAAAAGCATTATGTGCATAGCTAATGGTCATTTCAAATATTTCCAAGGGAGAATAAACTTGAGTATGTATGAAAATATTATTACTGCCTGTAGTTTAACTAGTTGGGCATCCTTTCCTGTAAAGATGGTTTGTAATTGATGAGAATCCTCATAATCTTTGTTGACTTGAGTTTGGCTCTCACCATGTTAAATGTATCGTCTTCTGCGTCGGCTTCATTGCTGCTCCTCAGGTCTACTGGCACATCATGTATTCGTGATAACATCTTAGCTGCTGCATTTCTCTTGGCTAACTTCTTAGATGTCCCACTTCCTTGAAAGGAACAGGATATTACTAACAAATAAGATGTGATTCAAAAAGACATACGGTAAAAGGAAAACTGTTATCTATGGTTGTTAGACTGAAAAGAGCATGGTTTGTTGTTTTACCACTTGGACTCAATATTGTCTGCTCTCAGATTGTTGCTGTTTGCTCGCAGATTGCTGCTAAGGTGTGACGGACTGAACAAGCACAGTGAAAGATGCCAGTACAGATCTAGATATGATTTTGATGTTCATTCTTCCTTGTGAGTGCGCTCATTTTACTTCTCAGATACCCTACAAACCCTTATAAGTTACCTGGGCCAAGGTGGATCAGCCAGACCAGTTAATTAAGTACAGGTATCAGGTACCACCATAGTGGTGGTTTGAAAGCAAATCTGCAGGTTAAGTCTGTGTCAGGATGGCTGATCACCTGATGGCAACATATTTTTTAGTAATCTCCCCTACAGGACTGTCTCAGAAAATTAGAATAGTGTGATTTTCTGTAACGCAATTACAAAAACAAAAATGTCATACATTCTGGATTCATTACAAATCAACTGAAATATTGCAAGCCTTTTATTATTTTAATATTGCTGATCATGGTTTACAGCTTAAGAAAACTCAAATATCCTATCTCAAAAAATTAGAATATTCTGGGAATCTTGATCTTAAACTGTAAGCCATAAACAGCAATATTAAAATAATAAAAGGCTTGCAATATTTCAGTTGATTTGTAATGAATCCAGAATGTATGACATTTTTGTTTTTTTTTTTAAATTGCATTACAGAAAATAAAGAACTTTCTCACAATATTCTAATTTTCTGAAACAGTCCTGTATATGGCCCTAAATATATTTTTACTGGATTTGTGGTCACTGTTTGCTCCATAATTTCCTTTAAACAAAACAAAAAAAAACAAAAAAAAAAAAAATCAGTTTCCTTCTCTGAAAAATAAATGTGATATCAGCATAAAGGTCTAAATGCATTATGACCTGATGCAACATGCTCTCTGTGTGTTATGCAGGCCTAATGTGATGCAAACATCAACATTTTTAAGCATAATGAACAATTATATGATTTTTTAAAATACAAGTAAGGGTAAAATCATAAGTTGACAGTAATAAAAAGTTCAGTATAGTATTCTTTTTTCTTTCCCAGTGTCTTTTGACTCTCCAGAAGCTGAGAAATAAAATACATTAATGAGTTTTAAGTAAAAAAAAAAAAGGCTCAAACTGTTGTGGAAGACATACATAAAGCTAAAGATGTTTCTGAGTGCAGAAACACAGTTTTGAGTCAAAGCAGAACAGAACAATATCTAAGCTCTCAAAACAAAAAAGTGATATATTACAGTAGTTTGTCTCTAAATTGAGATTGACTAGAGTTAAATGCAACACACACTCGGAGGGACATTATACATTATCTGTTGTACCAATTTCTACAAATCTCTCAACTCTGCAGGTCATGGTGAACTCTTTGCGATGTGCTGGACCAGACTCCTGGGTGACTGTGTACTCTGGTAAGCGCCATCCTTTCTGCACAACCAACTCCTGATAGAAAAATCAATAAGAAACAAAATGGCGTACAATTAAAGATAATGTGTTGTAACATCATAAGCAATGATAGAAGCCAAAGAGCAAACTAAAACCATGATGTGAGTATTTATCTATTTTTAATTTACCTGCAAAGCCCCTACTGGGTTACATTCAGACTGCTGAGAACTGCTTGACGTCTTCATCTCTGACTGGGAGCTGCACGGAAGATAAGATAAAAGAAATCAGACAGGAAATGCTCAACAAACCTCTATCTTGATTTTCCTCAATGTCAAAATGCTGAACATATCAGTCAAGTCCTGTTGACTCACAACAAGCGATTAGCTAAATAAAAACGTTCGACTAAAAAAAATTTAAAGGGGACCTATTATGGCATCTATTACCTATTTTAAACAGGCCTTGAATGTCTTAAAAACAAGCTTTTGATTGTTTTTGCTAAATAAACTAGAAATTCAGTCTCTGAGGCCCCGTTTACACATAGCCAGGTATTTACAAAAACGGATATTTCCCCCTCTACGTTTTGAAAAATTCCATCGTTTACACGAGATCGTTTTCAAAATCTCTTCGTTTACACGAATACGCTGTTAACGTCATGCCAGGCAATCAGAATCCTGGAAAAAACAACAACAAATGACACGTGTAACTTCCAGTTAAGGCTGATTTATGGTTCCGCGTTTCACCAACGCAGAGCCTACGGCGTAGGGTACGCGGCGACGTGCACCGTACGGCGCGCATCGCCGCGTACCCTACGCCGTAGGCTCTGCGTCGATTTAACGCGGGACCATAATTCAGGCTTTACTTCCAAGATGAACGAGAGTCTTTCGTTTGGAGTGACAGAGAAGTGGAGTTACTTTTTGTGACTTTAGAATATAAAACAAGTAAAATACAAGAAAATATTGACGGTGGCCAAACAAATTGTAAACACAGGTGTCACTCATGACGCTGGTGACGTTTCTGTAGCATAATGTGACGTTCTGAAGCCTAAATCTCCGTTTTCCTCTGTTTAGACACAAACGTGAAAACTGAGTTTTTGAAAATCTCCACTTTGGCCGGAGTTTCAGAAATGATCGTTTTTGGGGGCTTTGAGCTGCGTTTACGTGTAAACGAACGGCCAAAACGCATGAAAACGCCTCAGTTTTTGCTCCGTGTAAACGGGGCCTCAGCCATGTCTTTATCTTCCCAGTCTCTAACCTCATTATCTATGCAGGATTCTGAGTGGGCGGACGGCTATGATAATGAGGCTCTGTGCTGATTGGCTGCCTGAATGACGCGATACAGCGCTACGAAAAACGACGGAAGCCCCGGCCGGCGGAGTTAGTTGTGGACGTGTTTTCACGCATCGCTCCTGTCCTGACGTCACGACAGGAGCAGAATCTGAACGGCTCGTAGATCCACATCACACTGGACGGCTCATCCGGGCGGCTGTACAGACACTGCAGAATTTGGTTGTTTTCCTCCTTCTCTGAGTTGGCAAGCTGAGGGGAGACCACTTTATATATGTTAAAGCAAGAGAAAACTTGTTTTTCATAATAGGTCCCCTTTAATTAAAAAAAAAAAAAACAAAGAAAAAAACAGTAGGTACTGACCTGTCTCCTTCAATTGATACATCAACCGCAATAAACCCGTCCGTTGCAATACTGACTCCAGCTGGACCGCCGAGGCCTCCTTTGAGCATTTTCAGAGCAGCCTCAGCTGCTTTGTGCTTGGCCGCTTTCTTGCTGGGCCCTTGGCCGGTGCAGTTGATCTCTCCGACGGAGACGCGGAACGTGAAGTTGGGCTGATGGGCCTGTCCCTCGGCCTTCAGCAGGTCGTACACTGGGGTTTTGCCTATCCGCGTTCCATATTCCTGCAGTAGACTGATGGGCGTCTTTCCGGGATTCACAGCCAGCATTTGCTCAATACTGTTGTGACAGAGAAAACTTGCATGAGATGCACAGTAAACTGTAAAGCAACTGCTGTCTCGTTTACAGAGAGAGTCAGTAAGATATGGATGCAGTTTTGAGTTTGTGATCTTTGCCATATCTTGAAGATAACGACTTAAGAGTTTTGATTTGTAACTTGAGCCCCGGAATGTTATAAAAACCTAAAGCTGTGTTAAGTTTAGATCAGCTTGAATCAAGCAAATAAAAAAAAAAGCATGATGTTTATAAATACAGTGTTCTCAATATTGACCATTGTAATTGGGTAACACTATAATTAACACAACTCTATCAGACACATATGAAAAAAAGTAACATTTGACAGAAAATAAAAACTGCAGGTCTTTCCAATGTTACTGTCAAGATGTTTTCATTATAAAAACAGGCATAATGTTTCTATCAAGTCTGTTCTGTGGCAGAACTCATCAACAGAGGCCAAATTTGAACCATAATCAAACGTAAAAGTAGCCTGATAGATGGGATTTGACTTGACAAAGATGTGTACCTGCAAAGCAAATTGAAATGTGGTAGTGGTAGGTCTAGATTTCTAGGCTAAGCTAATCTATCAAAAATAGTAATCTGTGTGAATTTACTTTTTTAATCCTTGCATTCAGGTTCACAAGTATGCACTACAGTCTATAAGCAGTTCAAGCTGGGAAGTCCTGCTTAAAGGAGACTTATTAAAAAAAAATCTATGTCCATAACAACATGTATTTGCTGTCTATCTCACTGTACCCATGCATAGTGACAATAAAGTATTCTATTCTACAGGACTGTCTCAGAAAATTAGAATATTGTGATTTTCTGTAATGCAATTACAAAAACAAAAGTGTCATATATTCTGGATTCATTACAAACCTACTGAAATATTGCAAGCCTTTTATTATTTTAATATTGCTGATCATGGTTTACAGCTTAAGAAAACTCAAATATCCTATCTCAAAAAAATGTAATATTCTGGGAATCTTAATCTTAAACTGTAAGCCATAATCAGCAATATTAAAATAATAAAAGGCTTGCAATATTTCAGTTGATTTGTAATGAATCCAGAATGTATAACATTTTTGTTTTTTTTTATTGCATTACAGAAAATAAAGAACTTTATCACAATATTCTAATTTTCTGAGACAGTCCTGTATTCTAAAGTGACTACCATATCAATATCACTGATATAAAACACCCTTCAACTTTCTTTTTGAGCTGCCTTAATATGAAAATATGTTGTTCATTGAGCTGTCCAGAGTTGCTGTCACATCCCATCACCATATCAGAGCAGAATTATACAGCTTCTCCCATCTTTATCTCCACACAACTTCACATTATGCTTCATTTACTGGCCCCCAGAGGTGAGTAGCAAAAGGATGCACGACAGCTCTCAGAACAGACACTCTACAGAAGAGAGAGTTGTTGACTAGGTCGCTGGATAGACATGGTTTGCTGTTTTTTTTTTTACCACTTGCAGCTCTCCACATAAACACTTGGGACCAAGCAGAGGGTACAAATGGAAATTATTTAAATTGATGCAATCGTCATTCACGAATTACATCAGGAATTATAAAAGAGACTGACCTTATTTTACAGTAAATTGGGTCGACTTGTGATAAATTGGGTCATATAGTTTTGGCGTTCTGGTGGAAGACATAAACAGCAGGGTAAATGGACGGGGATCCGCATGCTACAGCCATCTGGGTACAGTTTTGTCAGAATTAAAACACTGGAACACTATACCCGTACAACTAAGGAACATCACATCTCTTCATTCTTTCTCTAAAAACACAAAACAGTGGTTACAGGATAATCAAACATGCTGTCATAATCTGGTATAGGGCTCAGCTTATTGTTTTTATACCCGTTTGTGTTTATGTGTTTGTGTGCTATAATTATTTTATGTTGTTTGTCATTATTCGGAGTGTCATGGTTTTACTAATTGTTTGTACTCTTTGTTTTAGGGTTTTAGTGTGTTTTTCAATGTTTTTACATATGCCATCCAGGGGCGTCAATTGGGTATGAAGGTACGGCAGCCGCCACACCTCGGCTTCAAGGGAAAATGTAAATGTTTGTTTTTTAAATACATTTATGGAATTACTCTGTCTATTTGTATTGATTATTCTATTACTTAATACATATAGAATAACTACAAATGCAAATCAGAACATGATCGATTTCACTAGTTATTATACACTGCAAAAACTCAAAATCTTAAGAATATTTGTCTTATTTCTAGTTAAAATGTTTAATTTCTAGTGAAAAAAAATCTCTACATTTAAGACAAGACTCAAAAACAACCATTTTCACCTGTTTCAAGTAAAGTTTCACCTAAAATAAGTGGAAAAATCTGCCAGTGGAACAAGATTTTTTTTGCTTGTAAATGAGAAGATAAATCTTGTCCCACTGGCAGATTTTTCTACTTATTTCAAGTGAAAATTTACTTGAAACAGGTGAAAATTGTCAAATAACAAGTTATTTTTCTGGTGATGACACTTGTTTTAGGTGTAATGAGATTTTTTGACTAAAAATGAGACATTTTAACTAGAAATAAGACAAATATTCCTGGTAAGATTTTGCAGTGAGCGAGACTGCATAAAATTTGCAGATTTCTGTGAGGAGTATTTGCCGGACGTGTTGATTGATACTCTAGTTAAGTTCTGTGACTCGTAACCTTGCCATACCTTAGCTTTGACTGAATTGACGCCACTGATGCCATCAACCTGCCAGGGACTGCAGATGTAAATTAACCTGTATGGCTAAATCTGGCACATTTACATGATGGACTCAAGTGCTCATGTTAATCAATGTGCGTTGTCCCTTTTAAATAAATAAATAAATACATACAGGGGTGCAGATCCGATATCAGGATTGGGGGGGACACCAACGTGATTTTAATTTTTAATTTTTGCCAATATGCAACTCATTCCATGCCATAAATTGGTAAAGGCTCGCCAAAAAATAGTGCACAGGGAATCATTTATTGTGCTTACCTTTCTTGTTTATTTGTCCTAAACAGCCAACAGTGTGTGTCACTGCTTACTTAACTGTTATATTCCTAAATCATCATTTTAAGGATTTTGGGCATGTAGTGTCTACTCATCTCAAATTCTTCTTACCATCTTCCTTTTAACCTATGGGACTACTTTATGCATGATCAATTGATATATGGATGAAATATGGAGCCCTAAACAAGTTGTTTAAACTAACTGATCATGTTTTAACACAGTTATGGTGGTAAACAGTTCGAAAAAAAAAAAAAGGACCCATTGCTTTCATTCTGTACACCTCAAAACACACCGTGGATGTATTATTTTTTTAGAAATATATATATATTTTTTAGAAATATATTCTTAATAAATATTCTACATATTCAACCTTTAAGTCTGAAAATACATTTGTTCAATTTTGAATAATTTAGGGTATTTTTATTGGGGGGGACAATTCATGTTTTTCAGAAATTGGGGGGGACATGTCCCCCCCGTCCTCCCCGGGATCTGCACCCATGAATAAATAAATAAAAGCAGCAGGTTCGTTATGACAGTAATTCAGACATTTTTTTTATGAATGAAAACTAAGGACTCAAGCCTGAATTATGGTCCGCGTTAAATCGACGCAGACCCTACGCCGAAACATACGCCGTAGTTTACGCGGCGACGCGCTACGTACTACGCCGTATGCTCTGCGTCGGTAACGCGGGACCATAAATCAGCCCTTAACCAGAGCAGAGAGCTGCTGCTGCCTCACCTGGAGCACCCGGAGTTTCTTTTCCAGCTGTCCGATGCTGTCTCGTCGTTCATTCCCTATTTCACACAGACAGAACCCTTCGGTGTCGGATGGCGAATTCCCCCCACCAGAACAAACGCTTGCGTTCATTAGAATGGTTTATCGCCCCAAACAGTTGATGTGATTCCAGCGCAGAAGCCCCAAAGAGAAGCCCCTCCGCCACACACTTCGGCGCACAGAGATGACGTGGGCGATCCCTGTAGCCTCTCGGCCTCTGATTGGCCCAGAGCCGCCCCGGGTTGCCTAGTGACCTGTCTTTCTTTTTATTATTTTATATTTATTTATTGGCAACTACGGAAGCGTCGAGTTGCCACCTCAGTGAAAAAAATACTAATTTATTTATTGTATAAACAATATATTTCCTTTCATACATTTTGTACATTGCTCATTTTTTACATTTTATATTAGATTTATATTAGATTTGTATTTAATTTAATTTATTTATATCTAGATTTCTAGGCTAAGCTAAAGGTAATCTATCAAAAATATTAAATATAATTATATATAATATATATTTATATATAATTAATTATAAAATTATTAAATATATTATATATAATTATTAAATAATTAAATATTAAATATAAAAATGTAATAAATGTTATATTTAATTATTTAGCTATTTATTGTTTTTTTTTTTTTTTTTTTTTACCTTTTCATACTTTCGTGTGTATTTTGTAAAAATTGTTGAGCGTGTGTATGTTTGCTGCTGCACAAGTGAATTTCTCTATTCTATTCTATTCTATTCTATTCTATTCTATTCTATTCTATTCTACATATCCTACCTGTTTTTGCACTGTATTTATAATATCTCATACTGCACTATATATTCTTCTTCTTAAATATTTGTACTTTCTTATCCTTTTTCTGTGTATGTGTATGAATGTGTGTGTTGTGTCTACTGCTGCTGCTCAACATGAATTTCCCCACTGTGGGATGAATAAAGGAATATCTAATCTTCTTCTTCTCCTTTCGGCTTTTCCCTTCAGGGGTTGCCACAACAAATCAGTTGCCTCCATCTGAACCTGTCTTCTGCATCCTCTTCTCTCACACCAACTACCTTGGTTGGCTCTGATGCTGCTACCCCAACAGATGGCTTAAATTAAACTGCGTTTTCCACAACCGCTTTATAGAAGATATACAACATCCCCGCATACACAGAAATACCTCAGCTTCCTCAAGTGTTAGAGCTTGCCCTCTCCCTTTTTGTAGACAATGTGTAAGTTTTGCTTCTCCAGTCCACACTGTTGTACTGGTGAACACTGACAAATTTATACTCATTCTTATTTGTCCGCCACCTTTTCCCCCATGATGGAAAGAGTGTTTGCCTTATTCCTGGTCCTTCTAAAATCCTCAGTAATTTTCGTTGTCTTGTTTACATTTAAAATGAGATTATTGTTCCCATATCGTGCCACCAATCAGTCCTCTGGTTCTTTGTACTCCCACTCCTGTCCACTTCTGACACACTGATTTACAGTATACTGGGAGTTAAGAGAGCTGGCCAGAGCATATATTTTGCTCTCCTGTTCACAAGCTGTAGTCTATTTGTAGTCAATAATCCAGGAAATATTGGAGACATCCACCTGTGTCTTCTGCAGTATATTATAAATTAATGATGACTGAATAATGTTAAATGCACCGCACATACCAAAAAGCATGATCCTAGTTCTTCCAGTTTTGTCCAGATGGCAGCAAATTCATTGAAGCAGGGATTTGATGGTGTCTTCCACCCAATAGTGATGAACAAATTATAAATAAATATAAACATTCCAGGAATTTTGGCAGGGCTTGGTCTCTTTTGCTATCTGTTTTGGTTTGTGTGCCCATCTGACTGACATACTTGACCATGCTATCATGTGTCGTTATACCATATCATTTAAATGTGCTTGATGGTTAATACTGTATTACAATATTAAATTATTTACACACCGCTGTGTACAATAAAACGCTTGAAAGTAGAAAATGTAGAGTACACTTCCTTTAAAATACAAAAAACAATGCAACATTTGGGCTGCATGAGTATTTCAACTTAGCGATTCACTCATGTGGTTGTTTTTGATGAAAAAAAAAAAGGTTGCACTCTGAGGCTCCTGGAGTAATTCAAGCTTTAATCTGAAGGACACCTTAAAGTTGGTATTGATAATGATGTTATTGTAACGTCCAGACCAGGGGCCTGTACTACGAAGCAAGTTCAACATACCCAGGATATCTTTTCCTTATCCAGATTCACTAAGCGGGACAATTGCAATCACGCTAAGCGGTCACACGACGGTGGTTATCAACTCGGTATATCAACCCAGGTTTCTCCAATCTGGATATGAGCGCGTGCACATAAAAGCGGTGTTTTCAGCGCATGACCAATCGCAAGAATGGAGAAGTCCGCTGTCAGAGCCGCTTATTTCAGTAGCGAAGAGCAAACAATAATTTTACGGAAATATGATGAGTATAGGCATATAATACAGGCAAAAAGCAACACAGTTGCAGCTGCAAAATGCAGGAAAGACAGCTGGCAAAAGATCGCTGACTGTATAAATGCGTAAGTTCATAGGGATATAAACATCACTGCCCCATCATTAGGGCATAAGTAGATCTGACTATAATTACAGTTGTCTATTCTGTTAAATGCATGTGTTGCTTAGATGTATTCGTATGGCGTGTATGACAATTGTAGCCTCATTCCTTCAGCTGCAACCCCAGCGGAGTGAAACGCACATGGGAGCAAATAAAAAATAAATATAAAAACATAATTCAAAGCGGTAAGTAGGCTCACTTTCATATCTTAGAAGTACAACAAGTACAAGGCTTTAGTGTTTCTATCACTCTCTGTTTTAGGATGATATCAGTATACAAAAGCACAATGAAATAGCATTGACATTACTTGCAGCAAACAGAAAAAAAATGACAAGAAGAAGATCGGAGGGATCCTCTCACGATCCGCGCACCGAGCTCCACTGGATTCTCTTCGAAAGGGCATGCCATTTTCCAACAGAGCTGATTGGTCAGTGGGCGGTGCTTTTATACCCGGCGATCTGTATCTCGAACATAACCTGCTCCGGAGCAGGTTAGCTGTTCAGCATAAGTTACCATGGCGATGTACCCCGGTAAGAAGTGAACCACCGTCGTAGTCCTGAAAACCCAGGGTTAAACCTGAAGTTACCTCGCTAACCCCCAAATCCTGCTTCGTAGTACAGGCCCCAGGGGTGTCAAACTCATTTTGCTTGTCGGGCCGGATTTGACCAATCTTTTTCTCGCGGACCGCACGCTCAAAATAACAAAAACGGTGCAAATTTTTTTTTTTTCGAATTCTTTTTTTTTTTTACTATTGTTATCTAATCCAATATCAGTTTAGTTCATTTTAAAAGGAAATATGCACTTTGTTTACACTCTAATTATTTAAAATATATTTCTTCAGGATCTTTTCTTGAAATTTCTGTTTTTTTTTTTTTACAAATTATGTAAGATACTTTTAATATCATTTTACAAAGATAAACAGAAACAAGTATGTTTTTTTAATATTTCGCTTTTTTATAGGAAATTTAATTAAAAGCAAAATCTTTCTTATTACATCCGAGAGTGTTTCTTTGTGATTTAGAGATTTTTCCAGTACAATAAGTGTATTTATTTTTAAAAATTGGTGCAGATATTTACGCCAGTGTGCCGAAAAAGTCAGCACTTCTCTTTTAACTGTTTTACTTTGTCACTATCCTCGTATTCAAAACTGAAATTCTCAGAATAAATATCTTCTATCATCTTTTTTAGCAGTGATATTTTTCCTGCGAAAATATATAATAGTAGTCAGTTAATAAAAATAAACGACCGTCTACAAAGAAATAAAATCGGCAAATGCATTCTAGAAAACTAAAAAAATGTCAAACTGCTCTCTTTGTGGAATAACGATGGATTTGTAGAAGAAATATATTATCGGATATGCTGCGATTCATGGCAAATATTCATGCCTTCCTTTTTAGTAAATTAACATTTCATTTTTTTGCGTTGGAAACTTCTCGCGGGCCGGATGAAAATCTCTCTCGGGCCGCATGTGGCCCGCGGGCCGCACATTTGACACCCCTGGTCTAGAGACAGTGTCACTGAGGAAAAGACAGGAGGCAGAGCTGGACGTAGCAGAGATGAAGATGCTTAGGTTCTCTAAGGGAGTGACCAGACTGGATAGGATCAGGAATGAGAACATCAGGGGGACAGCACATGTTAGAGGCTTTGGAGATAAAGTCAGGGAGGCCAGACTGAGATGGTTCAGACATGTCCAGAGGAGAGATAGTGAATATATTGGTAGAAGGATGCTGAGTTTTGAACTGCCGGGCAGGAGGCCCAGAGGAAGACCAAAGAGGAGGTTTATAGATGTAGTGAAAGAGGACATGAAGGTAGTTGGGGTAAGAGAAGAGGATGCAGAAGACAGGCTCAGAACTGATTCGCTGTGGCGACCCCTGAAGGGAAAAGCCGAAAGGAGAAGAAGACAAGTGTCTCCTTTTGCACAATTCAAAAATTGCACCAGCTCAAATTGAATTTGGACTGAGTGGAAAAAACTGACCCCTCAAAAAAGCTGGGGTTCTGATAAACTTTAACCTTTATTGTCCTTTCAATTTCTATCACAAGATAAATGAGGAACACAAGAGCATAGAACATCTACTTGCTGAAAACAAGATGCTTAAGAAGCACAAAGCAGAAATCATTGCTGTTTTAAAGAAACAGTTGAAGTTGATCAGCATTCTCAAAATATCCACAGTAAGTATTTTTATATTATACTGTTAATCTTTGTAATGTTTGATTATTAATTACACATCTAACAAAACTCCATGTGTGCAGATGCACAACGAAGCTGGCAAGCTCATCGACGCTCTTGACTTGGGGAAGTCATTTCTCCATTGGTTTGTTTATTTCTTTGATTAAAAGGTTCCCTTTTACATTTGAAAGAAAATTACACGTGTATTGGAATAAAAAAACTAAACAAAATAAACTCTTGAACCCTACCAAAGTATATGAATAAAAATAAATATGTAAAACGTGATCAAAGTCTGCCATCTTTTTATTTGACATATTTTAGTAGATATACTAGATATACAAATATAAAATAAAACTCTTTTAAACATTTTCTTGCGGGTTAATGAAAAACAAATGTACAGTGTGGTAAAAAAGAGAAATACATAACTGTGTGGAACATAAATACCAGTACAGATACAGCAGAACCACACACTGCACCCTAGTGGAGAACTGGAGGAGACACGTTTCATCATCTTCATCCCAACCTAGAAGAAATCAAAGACGGAGTATTAGGGCTTAGTATTAGGGAGGAAAATTACGAAAATAAAGTCATAATAATATGAGAATAAAATCGTAATATTAAATATATTATAAATATATAAATATAACTTCACAAGATGCTCAATATTCAACATTTTAACACACTCTTCCTGTTAGAGTTCTCATAAATTAACACTTTATTCTTGTAATATTACGACTTTATTCTCATAAATTGCGACTTTATTCTCGTAATGTTACGACTTTATTCTCGTAATATTACGACTTTATTCTCATAATATTACGACTTTATTCTCGTAATATTACGAGAAGTCGTAATATTACGACTTTATTCTCATAATATTACGACTTTATTCTCATAATATTATGACTTTATTCTCATAAATTGCGACTTTATTCTCGTAATGTTACGACTTTATTCTCGTAATATTACGACTTTATTCTCATAATATTACGACTTTATTCTCATAATATTACGACTTTATTCTCGTAATGTTACGACTTTATTCTCGTAATATTACGACTTTATTCTCATAATATTACGACTTTATTCTCGTAATGTTACGACTTTATTCTCGTAATATTACGACTTTATTCTCATAATATTATGACTTTATTCTCGTAATATTACGAGAAGTCGTAATATTACGACTTTATTCTCATAATATTATGACTTTATTCTCATAAATTGCGACTTTATTCTCGTAATGTTACGACTTTATTCTCGTAATATTACGACTTTATTCTCATAATATTACGACTTTATTCTCATAATATTACGACTTTATTCTCGTAATATTACTACTTTATTCTCATAATATGACAACTTTATTCACGTAATATTACGACTTTATTCTCATAATATGACAACTTTATTCTCATATAACTTTATTCTCGTAATGTTACAAGTTTATTCTCGTAATATTACGACTTTATTCTCATAAATTACGACTTTATTCTCGTAATGTTACGACTTTATCCTCGTAATATTACAACTTTATTCTATAACAACTTTATTCTCGCAAAATTATGACTTTATTCTCGTAATTTCTTTTTTTTTTTTTGTCTAAGTTTGGCCCTAATACTCCGTCGTAGAAATCAGACCCACATGTTTTAAAGGTTTTTTTCAGAAATCTTCATCAAACTGTTCCAGGTCTTTTTCTTGGAGAAAGCCCTGAAAATAAATGCAACAATAGTTAATTCATTCTGGGATCTACTGATGCTACCTTTACAATGATAATACTAAAAGTGATATTTTTCTAAAATCCTGAAAGGAAATGATATTGTATTACAAAAAGGTCAGTCAGCCCACTCAGTCTAATTATGTGAAGCTGTGGAAATAATTTACAGTCCTGTTCAGCTTGGTGCCAACATTCGTTGTGGTTGATCATGAGTAGATACTGTCTGGGACTCGCAGACACATTCTTATAGTCTGGCTGCAAATGCAGTCACAACAAAAGACTACCAACTCCCTCAATGCAAGTCCCTAGAAGAAGACTTTTCAGTAAGATGTTTTTGTTTTTTTCACTCTTACAGTTTCTGGAAACCATATGTTCTGTAAAAAGCAGCATCTAGAGATCAGGATTTACAACATTCAAATGTCATCACTTTGCAACCATGAGAGTTATTTTATATTTCAACTGATACAGTTTTCAATGTGCTTTAATGTTTTCCTCAAAAGTTTCACAAAAAACAGTAGTTTGGTAATTACTGTTTGAACATTAATTAACACAAATTTAAATAACACAAATTAAGTATGAAATACAATTTCGAGAAAAAAGTCGAAATGTTGGGAAAAAAGTCAAAATTTCGTGAATAAAGTCGAAATGTTGAAAAAAAAGTTGAAATTTTAAGAGAAAGTCAAAATTTCGAGAATATTGTTGAAGTATAATTCCGAGAAAAAAGTCGAAATGCTGAGAAAAAAGTCGAAAAGTCAAGATTAATGTTGAAGTACAATTTTGAGAAAAAAGTCGAAATGTCGAGAAAAAAGGCGAAAATTCACGAAATTTCGACTTTTTTCTCGAAATTGTACTTCAACATTAATCTCGACATTTCGACTTTTTTCTCGAAGTGCACAATAAAAAAATAATCTTCGCCTCTCAAAATATTTTTTCTCCTGCATGGCCCTAATTTGAAGTTCAGGTAATACCGTAATAACTATTGTTAAATATGTAATTCATAACTGGATGGATTCTTACACTGTTATTGACACCTGTATGCCATAGCTGAAGAGGTGTCAGGCCACCTTGTGTGGAGAGACCATGGTTGTTCCACTTATTAATAAACTCTGTTAACACCCGTTCAATTCTTGGCAAATAAACATAATGCAAGCAAAACTGATGTTGCTCATTCAATTAGTCCAATATATCCTGTTCCTCCAGGACATTGAATAGGTTAATGAAATGCTGGGATACACCTCTATTGAGTCTCTCAATCCTTTGGTTGAGAACTGAAACACCTCTAATAACACAGATTAAACACCCCGTCGTTTCAACATAAAGCGGGCGACTTGAACATTTTCCATGGCATGGTCACACCCAACTCTTAATGGCAATGCAATGTTATGTACTCCTTCCAAAAATCATTATAAAAATCATAGACAAGCATCATAAATATATGATGGTCCTGCTGAAGCCGTCCACACAGCCATGGAAGACTGACCTCCATCTGACCAGCTTGTGGTTGCCATCAAAATGCCTGTTGAGACAGGAATAAGAACTTTTATTAGTCTTTAACACAACCACAGCAGTGATGATCTCACACATCGGCTACTTACACCGTTGCCTATTCAGTTAGAATTTTTTTTAAACGGTTTTCTCATAAAAACATTGTAAATGAAAAGAGGAATAAAAAAATATTCCAGACATCCGGTTATGGCGGCTCAGTGAATGGTTAAAGGCCAAACACTCCTAAACAAGGTAGTAAGACGTGGGTTGTGCAGAACTGCGGCAGTAAATCCCTAATAAATCCTCGTCGGAGCTCCACTCTTTAGAAGGGATTTCATATGGACCCAACCTGTTAATAATTATTTTATTTTATTTATTTTATTTTATTTTGTTAATTATTTTTATTAATTATTTTCTCCATATACCGCTCCCTGGCTTCCTTGTTTAAGGTATCCCGGTAAATTCCAGTTCCTTTCCAGCAGTTTAACATCTTTTTTTTGCGTTCCGTCTGTTCACTTGGTGAAACAGAAAAGTAGTTTTGAAAGTCTGTCCCGTCTCCTCTCATCAAAACAAATGCACGCGACGGGAGTTTCCCGGCAGTACGCGCTGGTGCTCATGGGAAACGTAGTGTTCTTTCTGGTAAAGCTCACTCATCATCACTCACTCATCTTCTTCCACTTTAGCCGTTCCCGGGTCGCGTGGGGCAGCAGTCTCAACAGAGCTGTCCAGACTTCCTTCACCCCAGACACCTCCTCCAGCTCTTCCAGGGGAGTCCGAGGCGTTCCCAGGCCAGCCGAGAGACATAGTCTCTCCAGCGTGTCCTGGGTCTTCCCCGGGGTCTCCTCCCGGTGGGACATGCCTGGAACACCTCCCTAGGGAGGAAGGACATGCCTGGAACACCTCCCTAGGGAGGAGGGACATGCCTGGAACACCTCCCTAGGGAGGAGGGACATGCCTGGAACACCTCCCTAGGGAGGAGGGACATGCCTGGAACACCTCCCTAGGGAGGCGTCCACGAGGCATCCGGTACAGATGCCCAAGCCACCTCAGCTGACTCCTCTCAACGTGAAGGAGCAGCGGCTCGACTCCGAGCTCCTCCCGGGTGACCGAACTCCTCACCCTATCTCTAAGGGAGCGTCCAGCCACCCTGTGGAGGAAACTCATCTCGGCCGCTTGTATCCGCGATCTTGTTCTTTCGGTCACTACCCAAAGTTCATGACCATAGGTGAGGGTAGGGGCGTAGATTGACCGGTAAATTGAGAGCTTCGCCTTTCGACTCAGCTCCCTCTTCACCACGACGGTCCAGTACATCGACCGCATAACTGCGGACGCTGCACCGATCTGTCTGTCAATCTCACGCTCCATCGTTCCCTCACTCGTGAACAAGACCCCGAGATACTTGAACTCCTCCACCTGAGGCAGGACTTCTCCACCCACCCGGAGAAGGCACGCCACCCTTTCCCGGTGGAGAACCATGGCCTCGGTCTTGGAGGTGCTGATTCTCATCCCTGCCGCGTCGCACTGGGCCTCAAACCGCCCCAGGACATGCTGAAGGTCCTGGTCTGATGAAGCCAACAGGACAACATCATCCGCAAAAAGCAGACACGAAATCCTGTGGTTCCCAAACCGGATCCCCTCCGGCCCCTGGCTGCGCCTAGAAATCCTGTCCATAAAAATGATGAACAGGACCGGTGACAAAGGGCTGGTAAACCACTACCGCTTTTGTCCAAAAGATGCCGCCAAACTCAACAAAAGCTGAAAGTTAGGTTGTGCTGCTTTAATTATAATATCATCTCATATATTGAAAACAAAAATGTCCAATTCCTGCTAGAAAATAGATGGATAAACCACCCAAAAACATTCAGATGGTGGTATGTAATCTGCAGGTACAATGCAGACGAAATCCCATATTGAACTTCTTTTCCTGTGCCAGTCATGATACTGCTGTTGTATTATTTACTTCTACTTATGTGTCCTGCAACAGTGACTGACTGAGTCCTCCAGAAACTGAAATGGGGAAATGTATTCAAGGTGCAAGGGATCAAAGGGTGCACTATAACAATTACAAACAAGAAAAAAAAGAAGAGAAGATGTTGGAGACAATGAGGAAAAACACATTTGCCTAATTCAGGACAGAGACTCTAAAACCAAGGAGTTAAATTGTCAGGGTTTGACAGTTCCCCCCAGTTTTTTAGTTTCAGTTCTGTCCCTCCTGTTTCCCATTTGCCCTGATTGTGTCTGCACCTGTGTCTCGTTGTGTCTCGTTATCCCCTGTGTATATCTGGTCTTGTCATTCCTTTGTTCCCTGTCGGTCCGTATTGTTTCTACCTCCATGTCTCCTCTTAGTTTTTGGTCCTTCGCGATCCTGGTTTTTTGTTAATCCTGCCAAGCAGCGCTTTGTTTTTGCCTTTTTGTAAATAAACCTTTTTTGTTGTGAACTCCTGGCTCCTGCTCTCCTGCGTTTGGGTCCTTAACTAAACCGTATCACAACATAAATGTTTCTTTGTCCTAGGTACCTTAACGCACCTGCATGAGCATAACAGCTAGATGAAAACTGAATGTAATTCTCTCTGAGAGAGCTTTATATATTTAATGTTAAAATAACAGGATCAAATCAAATCAATGATCTAAAAGCAACAAAGAATGACTGAAGATGCAACTGGCCTGCTTGATTTCTGATCTTAATCAAAGCTATAACATGAGCTGAAAATTGGGAGAAGGTACACATTTAATTTATAACAGAGGAGTAACAGACAGCCGGTCAAAAGTGTAGAAATTTCAGTGAGAGATGCAGCGACTGTGTTTAATGCAAAGTTATATACACCCTCATTTTGTGTTGTATTATTCTGCATAAATAATCATAGATAAACTGGTCTCAGTCTTATTAGTTTTTTATTTATTATTTTTATTATATTTATGACAAGGAAGGAACCACACTGATTAATGGGTTTTAACCTAATTGTGAGGTAGCGTTATTTAACCACCAGATGGCGACGTTGAATCCTCTTCATTGAGATGCCATTTTAAAAGTTTCATGCATTTTCTGTCATGTAAATGGGCTATACAGCAAACTGGTAAATAGTGAAAATCAAAAACCACATTACTATCAGTGAAAAGATTCACAGAAATGTATTTGTACATTTTATTATTGGGGAAAATTAAATGATAACTTTGTGAAATGTGAAGAAAAAAGGTGTTTAAAAAGACTCCTTCTGTTCTGAGAGCTACTTTTCTTCAATGAATCAAGGGATCCTGAAGCTAAGAGAGGAAAAACTGAGAACTTTACAGCTGAGAGGGACAGGGGTGGTCCAACAGCCCGGGTAGTTATAAACATAATGAATGTGGGATGTTCATTAGTGGGTAAATATGTCTCTCTATTACCAGAAGATTTACGAGTTCAGAGAACACATTATTGTCTGTAGCAGGCTCCTCCATCCTGTCTGGTTTCCTTTCCTCCTCACTCCTGTCCTCTCCTCACTTAATTCTACATGGAAACCTGGATGATTTCACAGCGTGGCTCAGCAGCTACAGAGGGGAAGTCATTAGGGTATTCTGGGTTAACAAGGCGGCAAGCGGCATATGCAGACTTCAGCAGGAGCCCACATCAGCACTGAGGGATGGCACTCGTGCAGAGTAAACTTCCTCAGTCTTAGGGCTTCCAATGTATTTCAATTTTAACCAAGATGAGTGGTTAGAGCATGACGTCGTGTCATCCACGTCCAGGGAAATAAAACTCCAAAAGCTGCGTTGATCTGCACTGTGAATCATGTAATCCTCAATACAGGCAATAAAAATAAAAAAGTATTTGCAACTAACAGTTTTTATTTTCAAGTCTAAGTTTTTGAGATTCTGCTTGAACAATTTCTGGGGGTTGTCAAATATCAGTTTGGCAATAACAATGGTTTGTTTTATACTGTATATTTCTATGAGTTGGTCTGTTTATTACTGCAGGGGAGCACAGTACTGTATATCTGGTGCATTACATGAATTCTGCTTCATGTTTATTTAGTGAACAATAAAGTGAGATACAGCCGAGGTTGAAAATCCCAGCAGCTTTGTATTGTGGAAATATAATCAGATGTGTCTTGTTCAACCAATAAAACTGGAAGAGCTAAATCGTTTTAGAAATGCATTTTGATGCATGTCTAATATATAATGCAGACATTAACATGATGCATTTGATTGAATCAGACTGGATATTGCAGTTTATGATTCATTCTTCACCCAATGTTAATATAAGCACATTTTCTTGGCCAGAGGGGGGCAGCAGAGTCAGGAGAAACCAAAACTTTTGACATAAAACCTCATCTTATACAATTATTCAGAATTAAATTCAAGTTATTGTCAGAAACAAACGTTTTATAAAGTCATGGAGTAATTGTAAGATGTGTTTTGAGATGTCTATGAATCAGAAAAACGCGTGTTTAGTAAGTGTTTATTAGTTTTGTTTTTTTTCTAGCTTGCATCAGGTCCTCAGCGTAAACCATTTTCCCTGTTTTGAAGCTTTGGCTGTTGTTAGGTGGGGGACAGGGAGCATAAAATCCAGTTTCTCCATTCAGCAGCTGCTTGCTGGTCTTGGTCACTCTTAGTCCCAGTAGGAGATCAGGTGCCTGATAAAAAATAAGTTGTACATACTCTAAAAGAAATATGGAGCTGGGAGACAATTCTCTACGGGTTTATTAGTATGATCCCTTTCAAGTTTCACATAACAATGCAATTCTTTATCAATCGAGAACACACTGATCAATGTCGCTTTGGTAAAAGATCCGAACCGCACCAAAGAACATGGTTCGGAAACGTTTGGGCTCCAGAGAAGAAGATCTTTATTGCATCCTCCTCCTTCTCACCTTGTTCTTTGTGCACTCCCTCCCACTCTGTCTCTTTTAAGGCCGCTTTAGACTAAACTGTGACTTAGTGGAGACTGTCTCTAATTACTTTGTAGTACAGTCACTACACCCCTGTCATCGCAGAGACCTCACCATGACTGTGGAGAGAATCCTTCCACTGTGTGTGGCACTGCCCCGTTCTGTAGGTTTATACATAGATTTTCACCTATTGTTCATTTATTTTCTTCACCTTGCACGGAAATTATTTTCATTGGCAAAAAGTCATTCGTGGTTTCCGTCTTTTGGTGTTTGTTTCTTTCTCCACGTTTCCACACGTTAACAGTCGACCACAGTTTCCGAGCATTACCAATCCTTTCTCGGCTTATTCCTTTTTTACCTATAGATACATGACATACAAAAATACATCCACCTACTTTGTATAGATCAACCTAAATCGAGCACAAGAAAAGAGTATATACTATGAACTTCCTCTCAAGTTTCCTCATTCCTGTCAGCAGTTTTTATGTCTGTGATGTTTAAGTCTTCCCGCTTCAGGGAATGCACACTTCATAAGCAGTGGTGGTGGACAAACCGTTCCTAGACAAAACAAAGGACAGGACACGTAGAGTTAATTTACTGCCGACAGGATATTAATAACGTTCCCTCAGAGGCCTTTGGTTTTCTCAGTTTCCTCTCTTTATTGCTGAATGCAACGACAATGTTTAGCTAAGCATTCTACCACATCGTTTGACTTCTGCTGGCCGGTCGTCGTTTTCGGACTGGAAACGCGTGAAGCTGATCACTCACACAGTTTTTATTTCATTTTTGTCTCGGAACAGAAGACTTCTTTGAGATGGCAGCTATTAAAATGTTGGGTTTTTTTTTTAAAAAGAGGAAAAAGTACCACATTGATAACAGTCTTTATCTTGAACATCTTTCATCTCTCCCTTCTCTTGCCTGTAATTGTTGTGCATTCTTTTGAACTGTTTATTTCAGAAACATGGGACACAATGAGGCGTCTATTCACCAGGCGGGGTGTTTTCTTTTCTTCTAGGCTAGATGGTTGAAGAGCGCAGCGAAGCATACGTACGAGCGTGTCCCCATATGCCAGTAAACCCTGCACAAATGTGTGCTTTGGGAAGACATCGTTGGCAATCGCGTAATAAAAAAGTTTTTAGTATCAGTCTCCTATGGCGTGTTTGGCTCGCGCTGAGGACAGTTTTAGCCGGCTGCCACGCCACAGACATGCCTGCAGATAGACAAACAGAGAGTCTAATGGGCAATTTGGTGGACATGAAAAGAAAAAAAAAGACGGAGAGGAGAGGGCAAGAGGCCAGAAGAGGAGAGGGCAGGTCTGCAAGGGGGAATTGGAAACATATGCAGTGGTCTGACTGCTGGTCTTCCCCCCTCTGCCTCATCTAGACGACCGCACACAACAAAGATGGGAGATGGGCCAGAAATGGTGTGAGGCTAAGTGCGAAGGTGGTGATACATGGGCAATGACTGTTTTATGGAAAAAAGATGGCAACTCGTGGAAGCTAAATAAATGCAGATGATGGAGTGGGCCTTCATTGCATCGTGTAACATGTATATGTTTCGAGTAAGTTATGCATACAGATGTTGATGACAGAATAAAACTGAATGAGGAGTGCTTATACTCCCAAAGACACTCAAAAGTTAATGAAAAGTAGAGAAAAAACATATTTTTTTACAATGAAAGTTTCTAAGCATCTAGGACAGGGGTCGGCAACCCAAAATGTTGAAAGAGCCATATTGGACCAAAAAAAACTAAAAACAAATATGTCTGGAGCTGCAAAAAATGAAAAGTCTTGTATAAGCCGTAGAATAAAGGCAAACACATGCTGCATGTATCTATGTTAGTTATAACTGGGGGAAGATTTTTTTTTCATTATGCACTTCGAGAAAAAAGTCGAAATGTTGAGAAAAAAGTCAAAATTTTGAAAAAATGTCGAAATGTCACGGTTAATGTTGACGTGCAATTATGAGAAAAAAGTCGAAATGTCAAGAAAAAAGTCGAAATGTTGAGAAAAAGTTGAAATGTCAAGAAGAAAGTCGAAATGTTGAGAAAAAAGTCAAAATTTAGAGAAAAAAGTCGAAATGTTGAGAAAAAAGTCGAAATGTCGAGGAAATAGTGAAAATTTCGAGAAAAAAGTCGAAATGTCGAAAGGAAAAAAAAAAAAGGAAAAAAAAGGTCAAACATTTTTGAAAAAGCTCCAGGAGCCACTAGGGCGGCGGTAAAGAGCTGCATGCGGCTCTGGAGCCGCGGGTTGCCGACCCCTGATCTAGGATGATCTCAGAGTTGGCTTTCTTATTTTTTGACAGACAAGGCCTATAATGACTCCAACAATTCTTGATCTGTACATGATGACTTTGTTGAGCTGTCTAAATTACAAAATAAAAATCTGTATCTTTGTTTGTTTAGCTTCTCTTGCTCCCTGTCGTCGGTGCCTATCTCTTTGCTTTGCAGGAAGCAAGTTGCCAAAAAAGAGTCAAACCGGCATGAACTGTGTGAATTTGTTGCCCAAAACCAACAAACAGAATGGTGAGTCAAACATATTTTATGACAACAGTAAATGAACCACAGCCGAGCATGAAGAGACACCATCAGACTTTGATTAAGTCTGATCACGATATATCATTTCAGGCACAAAATATGGGAAACATGCCTGGAGGAGTCATCGTAACTGTTCCAACCCTGTTCACAACAGACTGGATGCTGCATGAAACAGAAGGGGCTGATTCTTAAATCATATTCATTTAATTTCAAATTGATACTAAGAAAGTGCGGCATGTTAAGTGGTTTGTTGTATCATCTCATTTTTTGATTAAATCTGTTTGTAAGAATGTGGAAGGGACCATCTGATGCAAATTTGTATGAGAATAAAGTGATTTCCTATTCTTACCAGATTTCTGCTGCTCAACCATTCCAGCCTCCTTTCTTGATTTTTTTTAAATGTATTTATTTATTTTGCGTGTGTCGTTCACCAAACGTGACATTGGCATTGTGTGTGTGTGTGTGTGTGTGTGTGTGTGTGTGTGTGTGTGTGTGTGTGTGTGTGTGTGTGTGTGTGTGTGTGTGTGTGTGTGTGAATGTTTGTGCGCGTCTCTGCATGTGTGTGTTTTCCCATGATGCACCTCTCCTCACTCTTCTCTTCTACTCCAACTCTATTAATGGCATGATCCTTGCTGTTGATATTTACCTGCATTCCTTATTCAAAGCAGGTGCTCCTGATCTCTTGTTGTTGCTGTTCTCTCCTCTTTCCTGTCCTCTCAACCCCTAACTGGTCAAGGCAGGTGGCCACCATACCTGAGTCTTTGTATCAAAGAAACATTTTGATCCAATCTGTTGGTTTCCTTAACGAAGCAATAAATTATTATTGTTATTTAATTTGCTTTGTAATATTTTGACGTCTTTGGAATTACTTGAACTGCATTGTGTGGACATTTTTCATGATTTGGCACTATATAAATAAAGCTGAATTGAATTGAACTGAATTGCAGGAGATTACTAAGGGCCAATCCCAATACACCCCCTACTTTCTACCACTAGCCCTCCCTCACTATCACTACCCCTAAAAAAGAAGCCACAGATTTTAGGGCACTTGAAATCTTCCCAGGGGTCTGTCCCAATACTCCCACTACCCCTACTTTCAGCACCACCACTAATCAGGAAGCAGTAAGCCAAAAGCTGTTTTAATTTCAGCTGTAGCGCTGTTAATATGCCACTTTATTAAGTTTTAATATTTTTTCAGGCGTAAAAGTAACCGTTAAGATCCCCAACGTCGCCTCGCCGCGTCACTGCGTAACCTACGCCGTAGGCTCTGCGTTGGTGTAACGCAGAACCATAAATGAGCCTTTATTCTGGCGAGGTTTGAAAAAGACTTCGCAACAACGGGCAAGCGAGTGATTATGTACATTCACTGAGTGAATATTATGAAAGTAAAATATATATTTCTCGCTAGAAATGTAATCAAAACGCATTTTTATGCGTGAAACTAACTCAAAATATTGATTTTATTCACTAAAAAATAAGAAATGTCCGCCATGTTGTTTTTTTGATTCAGTCCGCAAATGACGACGAAAAGCATTCTGGGAAATTTTTCTGGCCCTAGTTCAGCTAGTGAGCATCCGAAATCCCTCGATCCGTAGGGCCAGATTCATAGCCACTACACTCGTTTTCTCCACTCCCACTAGGTGAAAAGAGGAATTGGGACACCACTACCCTCACGGGAACGTGCAAAATGTAGGGGTAGTGCTGAAAAATAGGGGTAGGGGGAGTATTGGGACAGGGCCTAAAATTAGTACATAATAACCTGGCTGTTACCTGCTCCTAAAAGTAGATAAATACAAACTCAGATGTCACATGATACATTTCACTATAACTTTTGTCCAAAAGCTAAGCCAGAGTGTATAAAAAACTGAGTGGACCAGACAATTCAATTACTTGAAGAACGACCGGCAATAATGTGATGCAGTTGTTTTCTGTGTTGATGGACAGCTCTATCAGATCCCTCGTTTTACAGCTGGTTTGAAATCTGGACTTTGACTGGGCCATTTCAACACTTTCTTTTGTTTTTCAGCCACTTGCTGGTAAATGACACAAAGCCAAGCTTTAGCCGTCAGACAATGATCCCAGACACATGTTCAGAGGAGCCGTCTTTGTTCTAAAATGTCCCAAATGACATAGTTTCACTCAAACGCACTGTACCACGTACACAGTGTGCTTCCAGGCACGGCGCACAAATGGGTACAGTCCAACTATAACTGTGGCATTGTATTTTTATTTGAAATGACAATGGTGAACGTTCTTCTTCTGCTGCTTCACCTGAGTTTCTGTCAAATTTGGATTTTTCACTGCTTGTCCAATTCAAACAAAATGAACACAGTTTTCTTTTTCAAGTGTCTAATTTCTTTAATTTTTATGAAAGATTAAAGCTTTTTTTTTTTTTTTAAGTGAGCGAACAAGTGTCCCAGCTTTGTGTAAAACCCGCCCCCCCAAATGCAGATGAGCCAATAGCAGTTGAGTATCACTTGAATGGGGGCAGGATCTTGGACGGACATGCGTAGTTTTCAGCCCCAAAGAAAAACAGTGGGAGATTCTGAACTTCAGTCTGTTTTTTTGGAGTTTATGCCAAAATAAAGACACAGAATACAATGCGTCTGGGTTACTTGCAATACCAGGCCCAAGTATCCAGAAAGGATGAACAATGAAGCTTATTTTATTCCATTTCTAAGATCCAAACAAACAGAGCTAAATGTCTGCTTGTGATTAAACTGCCAGCCAGAAGCTCAACAAGGATGTCTACATTTGTTTCACGATTCATCAATGCAATAATGCTTTTAACTCTACTATTGTTACCTGTAATCGGTGTGTAGCAATACAGCCTTTGCCTGAAATGAGTAAGTTAGCTCACGTGATTAGCAAACAGTAGGCGTACTATCAGAAGGCGGATTTCCATTACACTATTTTGCAAAACAAAAGAAATAATTCTGAAATTGCAGCAATGTACCACTGTGGGATGGGGTCGGGGGGCTCCATTGAACTGTGTTTTTTCTTTTTATCAGCGTAACTCTCCCAAAATATTGTCTTCCGAGACATATCTTCAAAACGAAGAAGAAGAAGAAGAAGAAGAAGAAGAAGAAGAAGAAGAAGAAGAAGAAGAAGAAGAAGAAGAAGAAGAAGAAGAAGAAGAAGAAGAAGAAGAAGAAGAAGAAGAAGAAGAAGAAGAAGAAGAAGAAGAAGAAGAAGAAGATGAAGAAGAAGAAGAAGAAGAAGAAGAAGAAGAAGAAGAGGAAGAAGAAGAAGAAGAAGAAGAAGAAGAAGATGATCTCAACTTCAAACTATATGGATGGAAACATCTTTAATTTTGGACAAATTATTGCGACTGCTTCTAGCGCTGTTGCGAAAATAGTCAACAGAAGTTGAAGGCAGCAGATGATCATTCAAATGGGCGTATGGTCATATGACCAAGTACGTCACATCCAGTGATGCCAGACACATGCAAATGCAAAAAAAAAAGAAAAAGAAAAGTGTTTCCCATGTCCACTTTTACTCTAAACTGCACTATCAACACTTAAAATAAATCTGTGTGACAGTTTTAGGTGTTTCCATTGTAGGTTTTCAGTTGTGATATTTAGGTTAGGGGAAATCCTAGTGCAGGGATCAGCAACCCGCGGCTCTAGAGCCGCATGCGGCTCTTTAGCGCCGCCATAGTGGCTCCTGGAGCTTTTTCAAAAATGTTTGACCTTTTTTTTCCTTTTCTTTTTTTCTTCTTTTTTTCCCTTTTTTTCTTTTTTCTTTTCTTTTTTTCCTTTTTCTTTTTTTTTCCTTTTTTTTCTCTTTTTCTTCCTTTTTGCTTTCCTTTTTAATCTCGACATTTCAACTTTTTCCTCAACATTTTGACTTTTCTCTCAACATTTCAACTTTTTTCTCGAGATTGTACTTCAACATTAATCTCGACATTTCAATTTTTTTCTCAAAATTTTGACTTTTTCTCGACATTTCAACTTTTTTCTCAACATTTAGACTTTTTTCACAAAATTTTGACTTTTTTATCAACATTTCGACTTTTTTCTCATCATTTTGACTTTTTTCTCAAAGTGCATAATGAAAAAAAAAATCTCCCCCCAGTTATAACTAATAAAGATACATGCAGCATGTGTTGCCTTCATTCTAAGGCTTATACAAGACTTTTAATTTTTTGCGGCTCCAGACATATTTGTTTTTTGTGTTTTTGGTCCAATATGGCTCTTTCAACATTTTGGGTTGCTGACCCCTGTCCTAGTGGAACTGTGAACTGACTTACTGTAGAAGTAAGCCACCAGCGTCATCCTACCTCTGATAACCGAGCCAACAATCACTAGATGCAAAGTGTTAACTTTAAATCCAGATCCAGGTTAACCGGGGCCATCGGCTAACTAACTAATATATCCATCTCCATATTTCCACAGCCCTATATGTGTTCCCACATTTCAAAGATTTTATTTTAAACTTCTAAATGATGCCCCTGTGTTCCCACTGCTGGAAAGGGTTGTGATTAAGCCGTTTTTATTGTGTTTAAAATTTGCCGAAAGCAATTTGGGACAAGGTTTTCACGCAGGCGGTCGGCCATGCGTGATACCGGCAGTGCACGGCCAACAACAGATCGGTCAGTGTGAAGGCTTGTATGCATTCAAACCTAAGTTGTACTGTCACGTTCTTTAGAGAGAGAGAAGAAGCTTTCTTTCTTTCTTTATTGTCATGAATTTCAACACTTATTACGTTAACTCTGGCTTTTAGAAGCTGATTTAGCTCAAGGATTTTTTTTCTTTATATGCAGTCTGAAGTTGGGTTGAACTTGCCGGGATGTCCACATAAGAGAACACTGAAGACTGTTTTGAATGTTTTCCACTTGTGGACAGTCTTTCCTTCTGTAAAAATGGTGGAATCATTACTAATGTCTTTTTTCCGTAGCATTGTGTTAACACGTACTCCCGAATGCTCCAGATCGGCAAAACTGACCAAATGTCTGCTTTTAAAACGGAAACGTTTGTTTATTACACTCCACTGTTTGTAGCTGATGTTTAATCATTAGCTAGTTTGTGGTATATTTGTTTGTGCATTACATAAAACGTAAGACATTAACTAAAATGATTCGGTTTCGCTTTTAAGTTGTATCAACATTGGCTGTTTCCACCCCTCTCTTACTGCATTTATGTAAATTATTGTGGTAATTTTTTTTTTTTGAATGGCTACAATAAAACAGAACCAAAAGAAGAAATGATGAATTATTCACGCTTAAGATAAAACTATGTGCACAGCCACATAATGCAAAACTAAGACAACTATACCTGTGTATTGCTCTTCATCTAAAGTTTATCTAAGGTGTTGGCCGAGTGTTTCAGTTGGAGTTAGGATCATCCAGCAGGGATGTGTGAGAGGCTGCAGCTATGTATCATCAGTGTGGTGATGGTAGTAGTGGTTAGAAAAGCAGGAGGGGGTTACGGCGAGGAGGAGGGGGTCAGACAGAGAGACAGACGCCAGCCTCGGTTTGGAGCTGAGCCGGAGAGGGACTGTGGCTGACGATGAGTGGAGGAGGGAGTGGAGAATGAGGGAGAGAGGGGGAAGACCAAGAAGAAGAATTTCTAGTTTAAAATTGTAAAATACAGCTGCATGATAGAGGCGAGGGGATAGCTTAGCAATGGATGAGTTGAATGAAACTGCAAAAAAGAAAGAGGGGGGGGGACGGGACTTAAATGAGAATCACCTCCTGACGTGTGGAGAGGCCGGGGGAAGGAGGAAGGAAGGAAAGAGAAAAGAAAAAAGAAAAGGAAGGGGGGAGGCAGGGTTGTATGAGCTTTCTACTGGAGAGATGCCGGGGCTGGAGAATGAGGAAGGAGAGGAGGAGGAAGAAAGAGGGAGAGCGGAGGCTCATTAACCAGCGCGAGATTGGAGCCTCACTGGCTTGCTCGCATTCAACCACACGCCGCCTTTGATGAGGGCTGGATCCTCAAGCTCAATCAGTCCCACATGAGTCCCACTGCAAGCTGAGAGAGACAGCGAGGCCAGAGAGACTGCGAGAGGGAGACCAAAAAGGGTGGCTAGGGATGGAGAGAGAGAGAGAGAGAGAGAGAGAGAGGGCTGAGAGAGGAAAGAAGGACAGAAGGGAAGAAAAAGGGAAGCATTAGATGGAACAGAACAGGAGGAATGAAGGAGGGATGACAGCTCAGGGGACTGAAAAGAGCGGTAGAGAAAATAAACTTCAGGACACAGAGCATCACCCTCAAAGAGCTGCTGAGTTTGAGAAAACAAACTGCTGCCCGAAATAAAATTGTTTTTATAATTTAAAAATATTTGAGTGGATACACATGTTAGTCAGAGGAGCGAGAAATCATAAAAAGGAAAACATGCAGATGTTTGTGACCATGCATATATTTGCAACACCCTGAACAGTACTACTGTGAACTGGATGTTTGCACATTTCTACATTGCTTCCTGTACTTCAGATAGTTTTCGTGTGTGTGTGTGTGTGTGTGTGTGTGTGTGTGTGTGTGTGTGTATGCTAAACTAAAACTGAGGAATTCATTCACAAATTTGACAACACAACACGTTGCATATTAAAATGCATGATGTTGCAGTTCATTCAAAACAACTATGTTGTTAATTGTGTACAAAAAAGGGAAAAAGGGCCGCTGCGTTCGTTAGCTAGCCTCTAATTAACTTTGAAATAAATGAAACTTAAAGGAAAATGAATCACATCAAATGTTTGACATCTTTCCTGCATGTTTTCTTGAACCTGGAACAATTAGCAAGTGTTTAAATAAGATACGTATCTCATCCTGGACACTCATTTACAGATATGTGTGTGGAGGGCGACCCCCTCAACGTTCAGCTGTGGGTTAAATGTCAATCTTTGGCTAAATTAGCCACAAGCGTATTACATAACGTAATTTGGAGAAGAAGACTGTGTCACAAGCATGGATAGATTTTCAGGACTCACTGGACAGCTGCCCATCACATCACATCAACGATTACAGATGTCATCGAAATGTATTTTATATTTTCTGATCCCGCGTAAAAGTGTTGTTGCAGGCAGTAACTCCTCAGTATTGCTTCACCAAAATATCGCTCCTCATACATAATGTACCTCTTTATAAGGTTGTTGCTTCTCATTTTACATAGTTATTTCCACACAAGTGGAATGTTTATTTTGTCACTTAGCCTAGGTGTGTGGATCTACTTCCAGCAACTACACTAAGCTAGACCGGTGGGGAGTTAGTCGGAGTGGGTTAGCGGATATACAGAGAACAGAACGGAAAGTCTAAGATTGACAGCAAATAAGCTGCTGCCCAAAACGCTGGCGTTTCCCTCAACGTTACTTTGGCCACTCTCTGTCATTTTCTTTGACTTGTCACTTTGTCTTGCCCTTCACTCTTTCCTCTCCTCAGCTCCATTAAACAGTCCACACCACAGCAGCGGGTTGTGCAACATAAATACTGTCAGGTCAATCATGGTGACCGCTCAGAATATATTCAAATTAATTAAACAAAGCTTTGATGCAAAAATACATCAATTATTTTTTTTCTATCCTTCAGCACTTTTTCAAACCGAAAGCAGAAAAATTTGCCATGATACTGGCATCAACTATCATTCATTTGCAAAGACACATTTTAGTTGTTTTTTTTTTTCCTCGAGCTTAATTAAATTTTTTAATATACATTCACTTTTGTACGACGGAGTATTAGGGCCAAAATAAGACAAAAAAAATGGAAATTACAAGAATAAAGTCGTAAAATTATGAGAATAAAGTCGGAATATTAAATATATTATAAATATATGAATATAACTTCACAAGATGCTCAATATTCCTCATTTTTACACAGGGAGAAGAGTTCTCATAAATTATATTCTCATAATGTTACGACTTTATTCTCGTAATATTACGACTTTATTCTCGTAATGTTACGACTTCTCGTAATATTAAGACTTCATTCTCGTAATATTCCGACTTTAATCTCATAATATTACGACTTTATTCTCATAATAGGACTTTATTCTATTACGACTTTATTCTCGCAACATTATGACTTTATTCTCGTAATTTTACGACTTTATTCTCATTATATTATGACTTTATTCTCGTAATTTCCGATTTTTTTTGTCTTAGTTTGGCCCTAATACTCCGTCGTACCTTTGCTTTTCAGGTTATGTAATCTTGTGTGATGGTAGTTTTTAGTGGATATAAAGTGTACTGGGCCCTGCAATAGACTGGCGACCTGTCCAGGGTGAACCCCTGCCTCTCGTCTAATGATGGGATAAACTAAGACCCTGCACGGGATTAACCAGGTAGAGAAAAAGGATGGATGGAAAGTATGCTGAGATTTTACAGCAACATAGTCCACCTTCAAGGCTACAACTTTTCCAGGGATATCTTAGTATTTTTATAAGACAAAGCCAAAACCATATTATACACACGCTGAAAAAAAGTATGCAGAGGAAGACACCAGAGAATGTCCTGGCCTGTCCCCAACAGACAATGAAAGAAATAGTTTTGAAATGAAAAATGCAAAATATGAATCCATTTCCTTCTCAAAACACTTTTATGTCTTTCTTTTTGACTAGTTCAACCTCCATGTAAACATTTTTAAACATCCTGGTTGCAAAATATCAGGGTTGTAACAGTTTCCTGTTATGTAAAATGTGTAAAATGTTACAATTTGCAAGTTAATATGTAGGTGTGTCATTTTATTTTGGAACCTTGATCATGTATTTTGCTAACTTTGAGCAAACATTACAGTTTAACGTGTGCTAAATGTACATAAAAGCCTTTTTATTATCTAAAATCCATATTTTTACAAGGTAGGCAAAAGCATAGAGCAATTTTTGGAACCCAAAAAGTGTAGTAACTTTACAATTTTTGCATCTAGACTGTGCCTCTGTTGCATTTTTGCACTGTGGTCTAATGTAATTAGCTATAACATATTCTGGTTTGAGAGCATGTCGTGATTCAGCCAATGGGAGTTCTCCAAAGAAAAACTATACATTTCAGCTTGTTTCAATCTCTGCAATTTGTCTCAAATGTGTTAAAAATTTGAAATTTTTCTTAGAAGATCTGAGAAAAGGACAACACGGTGTACCAAGAATTAGGATTAAAAAAAGTATCAAGCAGACTACAAAGTACTCGACTGACAGTCAAACTGATCACGATGTATTGAAAACATTCACGTGAAAACTCAAGAGAGAAAACTTGAGAGAGAAAACTTTCGATGACTTGCAAGTAGACACAACTATGTGAAAACCATGCGTAAATGGTTGCTGCAATCACAAACATTATTGTACATTGTTAGAATACAGTGAATAATCTAGTATAACTGAGGGTCTCCAGGAATGTCATGCAGTGATCAGCACGGCAACCAAACCGCTGCTGAGCATAAGAGAGGGTTTGTTACAACCAAAAACGTAATAATGGCCAATAACGTAATAACTGCCAATAACGTAATAATTTTGGCCATTTCAAATGTAATAAGGCCAATAGTGTAATAATGTGCCAATAATGTAATAAATCTTTTGAGCCAATAACGTAATAACTTTTTGCCGATAATGTAATAAGGCAATACATTATTGGCTGGTTATTACGTTATTGGCATGGTATTAAAAAATTATTACAAAATTATTACATTATTGGCAAAAGTTATTACATTATTGACTCAAAAGTTTTATTACATTATTGGCACATTATTACACTATTGGCTTTATTACATTTGAAATGGCCAAAATTATTACATTATTGGCAGTTATTACGTTATTGGCCGTTATTACGTTTTTGGTTGTAACAGGGTTCATCTTTGATTTGTATCTGTGGTGCCACATGTGCTTCCAGTGCACATAAACATGGGGGTTTCTCGGCTTGCTATCATTCTATTTGTTTTTAGTTTGCCAAAACTGAACTCTTGAGCATCATTGAGCTTTCTCGGCCACCGTCCGTGTGGGTTTGTTTGTAGGCCGCTATATGTGTGTCGTCCTGTGGAGAGGAGAAGGAAAGAGAGAGATGGGATGCGTGTGTGCGTGTGCGCGCGTGTGTGTGTGAATACGGTATTGTATTTGCCTCCGCGTGTCTGATCGTGTGACTGGCGTGTGGCATGGCGTCACTGCTGTGGACGAATGTGGCAGCACTTAGTGGTTCTCCCGATGCTCAGGTCTCCTTCTCTCTTTCCTTTCTCCTTCTGTCTTTCAGCAGCACATCAGTGCCAGAAGGGAGCGGGGTCATCGCACTACAACCGTGTTTCTAACAGAGGCAGAATTAGACCTATTCCCCCCATCTGCTCCCTTCTGTCTTTGGTGGCGCGTTCTGCAGGAACCGGTTCATTGCAGAAGCTATGAGGGTTGCAATAAGTGCAGAGGTGTCAAGTAACGAAGTACAAATACTTTGTTACCTTACTTAAGTAGAAATTTTGGTTATCTATACTTCACTGGAGTAATTATTTTTCAGACGACTTTTTACTTTTACTCCTTACATTTTCACGCAATTATCTGTACTTTTTACTCCTTACATTTTAAAAACATCCTCGTTACTCTATTTCATTTGGGCCTTTAAACAAAAACTATCCAGTTAAATTGCTCCATCCGGATAGAGTGAATTTGGTTGTGGTTGTTTCAGATGTTCTTGTCCAGTTTTGTTCTTACATCCGTTCCCTCAGATTCCTGCAACTAAACTTGGATGTACATTCCAATAAAGGTTAGGATAAATGATAACAAGCCTGAAGTTTGACTTTTGCACCATTACAATACTTATAGGCAACTAGTCATCATATCTCCTGCTCTCTGAAACACATGTTAATGCTCAATAGATCACATATATGGTTCTTTAATATATTTGCATTATACTAAGATGCATTCATTTTCAATGGCTTTTGTCCTTAATGGCTTTTTCCCCCTTACATTACTTTTACTTTTATACTTTAAGTAGTTTTGAAACCAGTACTTTTATACTTTTACTTGAGTAAAAAACTTGAGTTGATACTTCAACTTCTACAGGAGTATTTTTAAACTCTAGTATCTATACTTCTACCTGAGTAATGAATGTGAATACTTTTGACACCTCTATATAAGTGTCGAACTAAGTGAAAACACAGTCTTTCATTCTTTTCTCTCGCAGTGCTGCCAGAGGAGGTAAATGTTGACTTATTTAATGAAAGCCTGTGAGGCCACTCAAATCAGAACGATCTTTAGGAAACATATCTGTAATACATGAAAAAGTGAGACATTAAATGAGCCATCAAGTTAACAAGTCAAGTCAAACAATATTAGACATATATGATTTGCCGCTTCTCTTCGTGGCAGAAGGGAGGGCGGCAAAACCCGATGATGCTATCGGGATGATAACCTACAGGCTGGATGGCTGTAACTTTATATCCTGCAGTTGAATCCCCGCTACCACTTGGCAGTCACATAGGACTGAGGTTACTTTATTGGTTTCCCTAATTGGTGCCAGTTTCCATTTTCATTTCCAAAAATTACAGTGGCGTCCTGTTCAGTATGCATGTATCCATACCATGTGCGTGTCAGGGAGACACACTGACAGGGATATAAAGACAGAAAAAGGAAAAGGGGGGGAGGGTGAAAAAGAAAAACAAAGATGGAGGTAGCGGAGAGAGACGCTGCTCTCTGCTGCATGTGTAAAAGGCATACAGGAACTCTGTTAGGACTGTTTGTGCTTTGTTCTGTTTATATGTGTATAATGAGTCATCAGTGATTGCCCAAGTTGATGTGGTCAGCAATAGAGGCAGAGGGAGCACTTTACAGTAAGTGCATCAATGGAAAAGAACCTCACAGGGAGGGAGGAGGAGGGGGAAGTGGCGCGGGGGGGAGCAGCAGCAGAGAAGCACATCATTCCTCCAATTGTAGGAGTAAATTACAAAAATATACACAAAACTCGCCGCAGTCGAGCACAAAAGCCACTGTGATGGGGGAGCAGAAAAAAAAAAAGAAGAATACGTAAGATCTGGATAAACACACGTGCAGGGGGCTGCAGAAAAAGTAAACAAGCCGGAGAGATTTCGGGCCTGGACTAACCTCTGGAAAAGTTAAAATGGCGGCTTTGAGGAGAAGGTGCATCAGAATCACCGCGTGATCCGGACCGTCGCTCACCGTTCCAACGTTGGGTCGTCCCACTCTGAAGTACACACCGCTCCCCACAAAGTGTCCCACAAACACGCACACGTACAGAGACAACAGGGGGAGGCTGACTGACTCTGGGAGGATCCACTGCCCCTTCCCTAAACCCACTACGGCCCATTATTCAGCAGCTCTTCCCTGTAAATGTGATAATTATATGGTTGCTCATTCTAAGAACAGCACAAATATACAAAGCATGCTGCTTCTGTTTATACTGCCTGTAATTCCCCCTTTATTTCCTCAAACACTTATAGTTAATGCGTTATAAACTAACACATTACACCATTAAGTACTTCTACTACGGTGGCTTGACTATCGCTTTTAAACTCCCAAAAGCGGGAGAATAGTCGCTGCACCTTTGAATAGATTACATTTAAAAAAAAAACAGGTTACTTGTTTGGATGCACATGTGCGTGCGGGCCTCCGAGTGTGTGTGTGTGTGTGTGTGTGTGTGTGTGTGTGTGTGTGTGCTGGCAGGCCAGAACACCATTGTGCAGCAGCAACCACAGGGGCTCCTTCAAACCCCCCCCCCAACCCTCGCCCCTCCTCTCCCCCACCACAACAAAGCACAATTAAACGCCGCTGCCTTGCCAGCTGAGGAGCCAACCGCCAGCCACACTTCCACAAACAGGCAGATCTGTTTAAAACCAAAGGGGAGAAGCAATAAAAGACAACCTACTGAGAGCGAGCCCCTACCATCCTCATTCCCCTGATTCAAACCAGAGCTTGTGCTCGCCTGGCTTCGCCCTATCACTCACTATCACCGCTCAGGCCGGCGTGCTCGTCAGATGTGCCGCTTTAAAAAGTTCAGGGCTGACGTTAGGCCTGCCTTTGTGTGTCGCAGATATTATAATGAACAATTAGGTCGAAAATGGATCTGATGAGGAGCTGAGAAACGTACCCAAAACTGTATACGTGACTTTAAATTTGAAAAATGGGCCCAGATGGACGGTGTTCCTGCGCGTTTGTTGTCGCTCGGTGTTTTTTGACAATGACAGACTATTGCTTAACAGGATACATACATAGCACCGGACTGTTTGTTTGACTTAGCAAAGATCTTTTTAGGGATTAAAGCCTTTTCTCTAACCACATTAAAAGAGTGTAAAATGGTTAGGACATAGCAACTCGTTTTGTTCTCTCTTTTTGTTTTTTCTTGGGAGTCACGCACCTTATATTGACTGCATGAGCTGTCTGTATTTTATTTAAATGTCGTGGTCCCTTTTCCATTCCTACTCACTTGTTGCTGCTTTATTCACAGGTGGAAGCAGATATTGTACAGTGTGTAAATTATATATAAGAAGCTATTCTTGAGTCAGAATTTTACTTAAAAGAAAAACAACATACACCATGAAAACACATTATAATGTTGCATACAGCTGGTTCATTTTATGTTTAATGTGGCTCATGATTCTCATGATTCTCATGATCGAGAAATGCAGTTTCACTCAAAGAAAACATGAAAAACTGTAGTTAAAAAGTGAATGAGAAGAAAGATAAAACACACTTAAATACATTAATTCCTCTTGGCATTGGACATATCAACTTAAATGTTAACTTTGAAGATGATTCATGAAAAATTTGCATTTTTTGAAGAAGAGTTATATAATAAGAAAACAGCACTGTGCTGATAGATAACAAATACACAATATGAGCCTGTTTGAGGTTGATTTGAGGTTGATTTAAATATTTAAAATGATGCTTTTAATAGAGCTCAGTTTGTGATGTGACATGATACAGAGGAAGAGCTTTGAGCTATTTTGAGAAGGTGTTAAAAAAACAGATTTATAATAATGTGTGAAAACTGAAAAGGAGGGCAAATAATTAGGTAATATTTCAACAATCATTCATATTTTCTGTAGCTTTTGTTCAGTAAAAGATCAAGTCGCTCGTAAGCATTGTTTAGTATTGTTTGTTTAAAGGGTGAACATGCAATTGCTTCATATTTTTAAGAAAGAAGTTCTTCAAATCTAACAATAAATGTTCAATTCCATCACAAAAACACACAAAAATGTTTAGTTTGACCTTTGCTGGCCGGCTGTCTGCCCTTCCCGTCCCCCGCCCACGTTTCTCTGCTGTTTCCGTACATCTGTGACCCCAGCAGAGGGCAGGAGCTGCAGGGACGAGGCGCTCGCGAGGCCCGGCGTCCGGGCCCCGGCTACTAGGCCCAGCCCACACTAGCCCGGCTCGGCCTGGGTTCAGCGTGGGCCGCACCGCGGTGTCTCTGGTCAGGCAGCCTGGAGCCCTTGGGCGCTGGCAAGGGGCGCGGGCGTCCGGGAGGGGCCCCCTCAAAAGCCATCTACAAGGGGCCACACCCACACGGCCATTACGGTGAAGGCTGTTCTGGGCTTCTCCCGAGGCCGCCCGCCTGCCATTTTTAGAGCAGCGACAGAGCAGACCACATGCTGTGGCTTCGGGCAAGTGGGGGGAAGGAAGGTTTCTTCTTTATTTTCAGTCAAAGCGTCATGAGCTTTGGGAGAATTTCTACATGAGCACTCCAGTAGGATAAGTAACAGCGGATTCACATTGTTTATCTCTTAGATTAACTCTTTCTTTTTTTTTTTTTTTTAAATGCTTCCAAAACAAAATGACGCCCCAACTTTTGCACAGCAGCAGCGTGTACTTCCATCGAGGCGGAATCAAATTCCCCCAACATTTGTAATTTGTCTGTTTTACTTGTGTGGTTTTGGTGTTTCTCCCAATCATAGAAGAATACATGAACTGAAAATATTAAACCTTCTTCCAACATATTGTGAAATAGGTTAAGATTGGTTTCTACAGTCCTGCACAGTCTCGTGTGTTTCAGGGGAGCGTGTGGGTGAAGCGTTGGGTGGTCTAAAGGAGAGAAGTCCTCAGCTTCCTCTTGCACACATATGGTGTGGCTTGCCCTTTTTTGTTTTGATTTTAGGGGTTTTAGGTTATAAGAAAGTAAGTCCCCTTTAGGTACAACCTGCTTATTTTACCTATGTATAATATTCTATTTCTGTCTGCTCTGCCCACATCGCTCACCATTTATTGGAGCCCTTTTAAACCTCATCCAGTTTACGTTCGCTCCAAGTTAAGATCAGGGCCTTTTTGGTTCGTATCAAACTATAGTTTTTTCGAGAGTCTCAAAAACCACAGCCCCGCTTATACTATCCCTGTTTTTGCTTATCTTGATCCCCTCTTCGTTCCTTATTGATAAGTATTGCGGGGAAGTCACCACATCAGGGTCCTCTATAAAACAGGAAACACAAGTCAAGAACACTTCACTTCTGTTCCACACAATCACTCAGAGGAAGGGGACATCCGATACTCTTGGTCACCCGACTCAAACAAAGAGACAAATGTACGCTTTTCACCCACTTGCAGACATTATCCTTCTTCTGCAGCGCATTATGTATCGCAGAAATAAACAATTGTTCCAGTCCTGGAAACCGCATTCTTTTGGCATTAAGAAAAAAGAAAAAAAATGTAATGTAAAGGTTTGAGCGATCTTCTTCAGGGAGTAAAGGAGTGTCCGACCTTAGCGCTGGAGGGGGAATAGCCTTAGTTAACATTATGTTTCATGATTTCACAAAGTTCAGGGGCTGGATTCACACAACATTCTTAAGAAGAAAAATCTTCTTAAGTGTCATTTTTTTCTTAAGTTCAGTCTTAAGAAGAAAAAAGAAGAAGTATTTTCTCAACTTTCTTCTTAAGTTTCTTCTTAAGAAAAAATTTAAGAATAAATGTTATTCTTGAAATAAAAGTTCTCAAATTTGTTCTTGACTTTTTTCTTAACTTTAAGACAACCTTGACCTGTCTTAAAATTTCTTCTGTGAAAAGGTAAGACTCTAATATCACCTTTTTCAACACATTTTAGACCAGTTTAGACTAGTAGGTCATAGTTTGAGGATATACTTTGTAATTAATTACACAAAGAGCCTGTTAACTGTTTGTTAGCATGTTAGTTAGCGTGGTAGTTAATTATTATTCATTTCCCCAATGGTATTTTTTTTTGCACATTAATCTCATCCACCATAACCTTGAAAAGTTCCTGCATCTCTTTTTCTCCTTCTCCATGTTTAGTGAGTGACTGACGGTTAAGACCAAACTACGTGTATAAATGTTGTTTGTTGGCGCGTGCAATGCAATGACATATTTTAAGAAGTTCTTAAGTAGGAAAAATAAGAAATTCGTAAGAAATGACAGTTCTTAAGACGGTTCTTAAGAAAATATTGAGGAATTTCACTTAAGAACTTTCTTATGAACTTCTTAATTTTAGATCTTAAGACATTTCTTAAGATCGTTCTTAAGAACATATTGGTGAATCCGGCCCCAGGTTTATAGTTTGGAAAATTCATTAGCACGGTGTTTATGGAGAACATTAAAAAGTACAGATTATTATTTATGTTTTATCAGAGTTGTTATATAAATCTTTGTATTAGAATTAACAGTGATGGATGGACGGATGGATGGAAAAATGTAATGATTGAAACTGTAAAACAAGCTGAGAAAAATGTCAAATTAGCAGAGGTGTCAAGTAACAAAGTACAAATACTTTGTTACCTTACTTAAGTAGATACTTTGGTTATCTATACTTCACTGGAGTAATTATTTTTCAGACGACTTTTTACTTTTACTCCTTACATTTTCACGCAATTATCTGTACTTTTTATTGCTTACATTTTAAAAACAGCCTTGTTACTCTATTTCATTTCGGCCTTTAAAAAAAAACTATCCAGTTAAATTGTGAATTTGGTTGTGGTTGTGGCACAACGAAGGATGTTCTTGTCCAGTTTTGTTCTTACATCCGTTCCCTCAGATTCCTGCAACTAAACTTGGATGTACATTCCAATAAAGGTTAGGATAAATGATAACATGCCTCTGAAGTTTGACTTTTTGCACCATTACAATACTTATAGGCAACTAGTCATCATATCTCCTGCTCTCTGAAACACATGTTAATGCTCAATAGTACACATATATGGTTCTTTAATATATTTGCATTATACTAAGATACATTCATTTTCAATGGCTTTTGTCCTTAATGGCTTTGTTCCCCCTTACATTACTTTTACTTTTATACTTTAAGTAGTTTTGAAACCAGCACTTTTATACTTTTACTTGAGTAAAAAACTTGAGTTGATACTTCAACTTCTACAGGAGTATTTTTAAACTCTAGTATCTATACTTCTACCTGAGTAATGAATGTGAATACTGAAGACACCTCTGCAAATTAGATGGGAAAAAACTAAACTAAAAGACCAAAACAGAGTAAAATCCTGTCTCTTTCAGAGCAATAAGAAGAGAGGGTCCTTTAAATGAAGAGGAAGGGAAGTCATTTTCAAGGTGACAGAGCACCAGAAATTGACTGCCGGTGGCAACACACGCGCCACATGGAACAGATCACACGATGTATGGAGTTGGATTTACCCGTACAAAATAAAGAAACCCAAAAGAGAAAACCTCAATTTACTCCCTTTAAAACCCCCCTTCCATCTTTCTGGCAGGGATCCGCCAAGCAGTAATGAGCTCCCACCCAAACCTCAGCAGCAGCTGCTGTCGGGGTCTGGGGGCACCGACTAAATACGTCTAAACCGTGGGGGCCAGAGGGCACGGTGGGCTGCTGCCCCGGTGGCTACCACGCACGTTCAAAGACGTTAAACGTTTAATAGCAAAGACAGCTAATTCACGTAACAGGTCGCCACAGGTTAAATGGGTTAGAAGACATCCCGTTACAGAGATATTTTTACCTCTTAAATCCCACCGCACTTTTACCCAGTCAACTAAAACAAGTCTTGAAGTGATGATTTTCATGCTGACTCGTTAATTACCATCTGTAATCATTTATACAGGAAGAGTTGTTTTTTTTAATTCATTTGTTTTAAAAAAAAACGCTGCGCTTGTTGGAAAATCAGTTTTATTTTCATAACTCTTGGAAAAAGTCCAAGTCATTGTTTAAGTCGTGAAGAGAAAGATGAGAATGAGAGACTGAGGCTCCCTGTGAAACCGGGATAGACGGTGTCAGTGACTGCTTTTTGCTTAACTTATACAACTTCTGACACATACCGTGTGAAGACAAAAACAGGGCTGGAGAGAGAAGTATTTATAGCCACTACAACCATCATTTCCGTGGGAAAATGAAATTAAACTTTACGGTAAACTGAAAGTAGCTTATGTTTCGACACAAATTTGAAGTTATCGCTCTAGCCAGATCAGAAAAGAGTAGCCGGGCGGTGGGGAACACCGTAAAGCAGATTTTTTTCCAAGTTCCCAGCAGGGTGCCATGCTCGTCGTAGCGAGAGGAAGTTGCACTGTTTGAAATCCTCCGAAAACGTCCCCATTTTTCCTTTGATCCGATACACTGTTAAACGCTCAGAACCTAAGTCAACGCTGTTTAACTCTTTATAATGAAAAATTCATACTTTTTGAAGGATTTAGTCTCATATACTGAAGAGTAAAGCAGGACAGGGCTGCAGTTGTTTTGTTTTCTTTTTCTTTTTCTTTCCTCCCGGGCTCATCTTATAACTTGATTCTAAAACCAAGCATTAATAGTCACATTCAAACTTTAAAGTGCTTTATTTCACACTTTGAACACCCAGTTGGCTCCAAATCATCTCTGCCCCGGCGAGGGAGGAAATTATTCCTTAATTATCATCAGAGCTGGGTAGAGTAGCCAACAATTGTACTCAAGTAAAAGTACTGTTACTTCAGAATAATATGACTCAAGTAGAAGTAAAAAGTAGTCATCCAAATAATGACTTGAGTAAAAGTAAAAAAAGTACTTGGTGAAAAAACTACTCAAGTACTGAGTAACTGTTGAGTAACGTCTGATTTATTTTTTTAACACAACCATTCAAACAGACAAAAGTACAAAATAATCATCTTCAGGTAAATTAAATCAATAAAATAATAAAATAAATTAAAATTAATAAAATAGCTTAAATTTAAATAATCTTAAGTAAATTCAAGTACTTTAATAAATAATAAAATAAATAAAATAATAACAGAATAAAAAAATAAATTAAGCACAAGTAGCACAAAGTTTCAAGCCTTTGTACTTTTCTTTTTTAACCAGGCAGAACTAGAACAACATGAACATGAATAGAAACTCTGTGTGTGTTTGAGTCTGTGTAAATGTGACAAAACATGCAAAAACAAACATTTTTCCCAAAGAATCATCCAGTGATGTCATGAGATTGATGCGTACGCGGATAAAAGGGATAAAAGAAAAGTAACAGCTCAACGTAGCCTAATGTAGCGGAGTAAGAGGAACAGTTTCTTCTTCACAAATCTACTCAAGTAAAAGTAAAAAGTATAGTGATTCAAAACTACTCCTGAAAGTACAACATTTCCCAAAACTTACTCAAGTAAATGTAACGGAGTAAATGTAACTCGTTACTACCACCTCTGATTATCATGTTTGTATTTGGAGTTTTCAAGCATCACGTGAATTTGATAAAAAACAGAGGAATAATTAGGTTTTCAGAACTGACAGTGAAAAAGTTCTTCATGAGATTCAGTGCTTGTTATTGTTGTTGTTGTTTGGTCCTGAGCAGACAGTGTCCAGTAAAGGAGCAGCATCTTAAAAGTCCCTCTCATTTCACAAAACATGTATAAAGACATATTGAAAGACACTGTTATTGCGCCATCCTAAGGAATTGCATGTATGACGCCTGTTGGGGTCATTAGGTGGCCACAGGTCTCCTCGACAGACGGGCAGATTACAGGCCACATGTCAGCTTGTATACAGCAGGAAGGCGGTGGACTGGGATTTGTTTGGGAGTAAATGAACTTTGTATTTCTAAGCTGATACTTGCACATAATACTCAGAATGACAAACAGCACACTCAACATCTTATGCAACATAATAACTCATTTGTTGTTCTGCCAACAGTAAAAGTTTTAAGCAGAAGAAAATAACAAACATCTTCCTGTACGATGTGGGATTATCTCTGAGATGTGCAGTAAGAATGGGCGGATGTTTTACCGTTATACACGATATACCGTCAAAAAAATTCCCCACGGTAAGAATTTGTCATCTCGCAGTAAAAATGATAAATTCCTGTTGATGAAGTTTTTGTGTAAAACTGATTTATGGTTCTGTGTTAAATCCACGCACAACGTATGTGAAGGAAGGAAGGAAGGAAGGAAGAAAGGAAGGAAGGAAGGAAGGAAGGAAGGAAGGAAGGAAGGAAAAATGGAAGAAGGAAGCAAGGAAGGAAGGAAGGAAGGAAGGAAGAAGGAAGGAAGGAAGGAAGGAAGGAAGGAAGGAAGGAAGGAAGGAAGGAAGGAAGGAAGGAAAAATGGAAGAAGGAAGCAAGGAAGGAAGGAAGGAAGGAAGGAAGGAAGGAAGGAAGGAAGGAAAAATGGAAGAAGGAAGCAAGGAAGGAAGGAAGGAAGGAAGGAAGGAAAATGGAAGAAGGAAGGAAGGAAGGAAGGAAGGAAGGAAGGAAGGAAGGAAGGAAGGAAGGAAGGAAAAATGGAAGAAGGAAAGAAGGAAGGAAGGCAGGAAGGAAGGAAGGAAGGAAGGAAGGAAAATGGAAGAAGGAAAGAAGGAAGGAAGGAAGGAAGGAAGGAAGGAAGGAAGGAAGGAAGGAAGGAAAAATGGAAGAAGGAAGCAAGGAAGGAAGGAAGGAAGGAAGAAGGAAGGAAGGAAGGAAGGAAGGAAGGAAGGAAGGAAGGAAGGAAAATGGAAGAAGGAAGGAAGGAAGGAAGGAAGGAAAGAAGGAAGGAAGGAAGGAAGGAAGGAAGGAAGAAGGAAGGAAGGAAGGAAAATGGAAGAAGGAAGGAAGGAAGGAAGGAAGGAAGGAAAGAAGGAAGGAAGGAAGGAAGGAAGGAAGGAAGGGAGAAGGAAGGAAGGAAGGAAAATGGAAGAAGGAAGGAAGGAAGGAAGGAAGGAAGGAAGGAAAATGGAAGAAGGAAGGAAGGAAGGAAGGAAGGAAGGAAGGAAGGAAAAATGGAAGAAGGAAGCAAGGAAGGAAGGAAGGAAGGAAGAAGGAAGGAAGGAAGGAAGGAAAATGGAAGAAGGAAGGAAGGAAGGAAGGAAAGAAGGAAGGAAGGAAGGAAGGAAGGAAGGAAGGAAGGAAAATGGAAGAAGGAAAGAAGGAAGGAAGGAAGGAAGGAAGGAAGGAAAAATGGAAGAAGGAAGCAAGGAAGGAAGGAAGGAAGGAAGGAAGGAAGAAGGAAGGAAGGAAGGAAAATGGAAGAAGGAAGGAAGGAAGGAAGGAAGGAAAGAAGGAAGGAAGGAAGGAAGGAAGGAGGAAGGAAGGGGGAAGGAAGGAAGGAAGGAAGAAAGAAAGAAAGAAAGAAAGAAAGAAAGAAAGAAAGAAAGAAAGAAAGAAAGAAAGAAAGAAAGAAAGAAAGAAAGAGATAAATTCCCGTTGATGACGTTTTTGTGTAACAAACATGGCGGATCTGAGAGCGAGATAGATTTATAGTTACAAAGATGGAGTTGAATTGGTATTTTTTTATCGTCATTCTTATCGTTATTGGGATAAATGCCAGAAATGATCGTGATACATCTTTTAGTCCATACCGCCCATCCCTATGTGCAGTCACATCACAGAGATACTGGAACAGCCTTGAAATTACCGTGGGTGGGGATGTTGTTCACTTGAAAAGGGCAGAAGCCACTTCTATGTGCGTTTACAATCACAGGATTACTGGTCTGTGTCTTCATCGCTCCGTGTTATTGCCACCATGTCTGGGGCCTGACCGTGTTGTGTCAACTTGTTAAAACGCAGTCAGCTGGTAGCTGAATTACCAAAAAATCCCCCAAACTGCCTCAAACTAGAGACAGACTACTCAAGTCGTCTAAGATCCTAGGACTTATTGAGAGCATGTTGCCACTTTTTTACGTCTTGACTTTAAAAGGCAATCATGCTTCACGCTGAACGTCATTATCGGCAGCATCAACAACACAGCAAATGAACATGATATCCACTACCGTCAAATTCACTACCCCGTCTCTCTCCTCCCTCCCAGGCTCGCTGTCTATACGTCTCCCTTTTGCTCTCTTCTCCCCCACTTCTCTCACTTTCCCATTTTCCGTTGACAAGCTCTTCGAATCTTTGACCACACAGCCTGGAAAAATAGCACGGAGTCATGCTGCAAGGCAAGTCTATCCCTGACCCTGATTCCCTCTCACCACATTTCCATCAGCAGCAAAGTAAAACACATCTAATCATTTCAGTTTTCCCCCTCTTTCGCAGTATTATTAACATTGTTAATTTTCTGAGGGTTGCAGCCTGGAGGGGAATGTCAAGGGAAATGCATTATGGCGAGATATTCCATTGATCCACCATTATACACATTTTCTTGGATGTTGTAATACCCTAATGATACCAAGAGGGCATTTTAAAACCAATGTAAAAAACAGAAGACTGTTTGCCACAAAAAGAAAGATTTATTTTAAAAACTTGAAAGTAAAGTAATGTTGATATGTAGAGGTCATCTGGATGATCCGATTGTTTCTTCAACTATCGTGCTGCAGCACATAACCAACAACAACATAACAACATTTGTTTGTTCCATGTGACCTGGCAGCCACGCTCTCTCTTTAAAAGAGAACAAATCTTGCCACCATAATACAATGTTTTGAAGAAATTTGTAAAGGATATCTCTGTTTTAATATTACAAAAGTTCAAATTTCAACAAGTTCAAATAAATTCCTCATTCTGAACCTCCTTTGCTCAGTTTTTATGTGGGGAGTGTTAAATCCTTTCAACTAGGGTTTGCTGTTGCGGTAAATATGCTTGTGCTTATATTGATAAGTGGAATTTGATATAAACCGGAACTTAAAAGTGTTCAGCAGAGTGACAAAATCATCTTATTCTTCAAAATTCTCTGAAAGATGAAAAAAAATCGATTATCATTATTATTTTTATTATTATCATTATTATTATTATTATTATTATTATTATTATTATTATTATTATTATTATTGTTATTATTATTATTATATACAAAACTCATCTGACTTTTGTTATGGTGTTTTAAAATATCTGTCTGATTGGTTGTCAACATGTAGGTAAAGTAATCTGCAATAAACTTTTTAATGTAGTTAAGATCCTTGGGAAAAATCTACTTTCACACATTTATTTTTGATTTATAACTTTTCATGTCATTTCATGTCAAGCAAACAAATTATACAGAGACGCATATAAATCATAGATAGATAGACGTGGGAAATCAGTAGTTAGCAGTTTAGCAGTAGATTTACTTCCTGAAGAAAAAGCTTCTCCTCGGGCAGCTGGTCCATCTTTACAACCCTGAGTCTTGCCTGAAGGAAGGCTATTAAAGTAACATCCACTCAGGTATGAGGAGTCTCTGCTGGCATTTTCTGTCCCTATAAAAAGCTGGGCTGGCCTTTTTATCTCTCCAGTCCTGCTGTTTGAGTACCTTACGGTGCAGCCAGGACCCTCAGCTCTGCATGTGTAAAGTTTAGGGAGGAGATCTTAAGGGAGGCTTAGACAGGAAGGAGTTTGAAGAATAAGAGTTTCACATTCCAGTCATGTCCTTGATGCACACTGAGATATTTAAAACTGGGAACTCGCTCAGGTGCTTCTGCTTCCTGTTTTTTTGGACTTTAAGATGCCATTGTTGCGTGAGTGGATCCGTCTTCCTGCCACCTAATCTGAGGATATCACTTATGTAGGCAGCGCTTCAGTGGGGCGCAGGGCGTATTGCATCAACATTGCCAAAATAATGTGGTCAGATGGCCCGGACCACCTGCGAATGTCCTTTGAGATTTGTTCAAATGTCAGTGGGTGGTGGGTTCAGTGGGTTCACCTGTACTTCAGACTGTAACCTGTGATTGGATCCCTCAGGTGTAAACAGGGCCGTGAAAGACCTCGTATTGCAAAGACAAGGAAAGGGGGTTTTCCAGTATGGGCTTTCACTCAGCCTCCTTCCACTGCAAAGACATTTCTGTTACATTAACAAACAATTCTTAATTGTTCTGTAAATTAGGTGTGAGTTCATACCAGAAAGTCCAGAAAGTCCCAGGTTAGAAGATTGCACCAAACAGGGTTGAACAAGGAAATCACGCCAAAAAACAGCATGCGCCAACATTGCTGAACATTTGTAGAACATGAATCAAGTATGTTTCTTTTATGTCCCGAAAGAGTTTGCTGTTTCAGCAGAAAAGTTGTGAAAACTAGATATAACCATCATGTGTTTTAATTAAGGCTGGGACTTTAGCGCGTTAATTTCGATTAATTAATTACAGAAAAAATATCGCGCTAGAACAAATATCGCATTTTAATCGCATTAGTTTTTTTTCCTGGCGCACCAACCAACCAGACCCTTGAGAGAGAGGCTGTGTCCGAAATCGCATACTTCCACCCTAAAAATATTTACTGATATTTACTGATATTTACTCAAAAGTGACCCGAACTTAAGTATACTTTTTAGTATATACTTTTTAGTATGGCATTTTTAGTATAGCATTGAACATATGTTTTCACTAGTCAATCATTCACTCGTATACAAAAATCCATTTGAAACAAACAAAAAAAGGAAATCTCATTGTTCTCAGGTCTAAATTTGATATGCGATCAAATTGCGATGAATTGCGATTAATTAATTACAAAGCCTGCAATTAATTTGATTAATTTTTTTAATCGAGTCCCAGCCCTAGTTTTAATGTAGTTTAACAACCAGCAAACTACTTCAAAACATTTTTTTTATATTGTTCAAAATAATCTTTTTTTTTGTCTACATATATATTAATGGTTAAAACCAAGTTTGGTAAAGAAACACTCTCACAAAATTCTTTCCTCTTTAGGAGTCAACACAGAAAATTACCTTGTTTTCTACACCTCCTTCTGTCACAATAACTACCTGCGTATATATTTTTTGTCCACATCCAGAAATCTGCTTTTTGGTCTCCATTTTTTCCCTGCTTGGCAGCTTCATGTCAACTTTCTACAAACGTATTCTCTCCTCTTAGGGTCTTCAAAACTTCAAAACTGGCTGTTCCTCTGAGGTGCTCCTTCCTAATCCCATCCATCCTTGTCACTCCCAAACACAATCTCAACATCTTCATCTCTTCCACTTCCAGCTCTGCTTCCTGTCTCTTTGTGATTGCTTCCAACTCCGAGGCAAGTCCTTCCAAGTCATATAAAAAAGGGCTGGTTTTACAACTGTATTGTAAACAGTTCCCTTTAAACTTGCCGCAACTCTTCTATCACAGATGGCTCCAAACACTCTTCTCCCTGTCTGCACTCTCTTCTTCACCTGTTTTCCACATCCCCCACTGCTTTGCACAGCTTTGACAGAGTATTTTTAAATCCCTGCACCTTGTTCACCTCTTCTCCTTGCACCCTCACCACTCCACCTGCTGTCATGTCATTTACACACACATATTCTTGCTTCAACTTCCTGTCCTCTCCTGCACAAAGCTCCACTGCTCCAGGTTTTCTTCCACCTGCTTTTGACTCACAAAAGATTACAGTGTCATATGCAAACATCACTGTCTGTGGAGACCTCTGTCTAACTTAACCTGTCAATGTATCCATCACCATGGCAAACCAAAAAGGGCTCAGCGCTGACTTCTGATGCAGTCCAACCTTCACCTGAAACTTATCTGTTACTCCTACTGCACACCTCTTCTCTAGTGCTGCCCTCATATACGATCTTTTTCTGCCATTTCACCCCCTTATACAACAGCACAATTACTCGGTACCTCTCAATCAGTGTTCTTAAAGCAAACGCTGCATCTGAAACTGCTGCCTACAAAATCATGACCAGTTTTTCTTACATCAGTTACACTTAACTAGTAACTTCCACTACTCTTTTCCAGATCTTCATTTATGTGTTTTATTAGTTTTAATGTCATTTCAACTAATGGTTTAATTAGAATTTGTGTACCAGTTTTTCTTCGGCGTATACTCAAAAGGAAAGTATGTTTGGGTGCAGTCTTGGTAATTGTGAATTTGTGTGCTTTGTCTTTGCATGACAGGGTACATTTGACTTTTGACTGGTGGAAAACCCATCGCTAGATAAGTAAACACTGTTGAAAAAGAGGTTTCTTTATCTGCGGAGCCAAAGACAAGAAACAACAAGAAACTGGACAACTCGTAAATATAATTCAGACTGTCCATCATGGGCGCTGTAATATTTCTTTGTTTATTTGTTTCTGTCGTTCATTTCCATTTCTTTCTTTCTTTCTTTCTTTCTTTCTTTCTTTCTTTCTTTCTTTCTTTCTTTCTTTCTTTCTTTCTTTCTTTCTTTCTTTCTTTCTTTCTTTCTTTCTTTCTTTCTTTCTTTCTTTCTTTCTTTCTTTCTATATTTATTTTGTATTTCTTTTTTCTGAACTGCGGAGGAGCAATGTGCCAAGACTTTAGAAAATCTCAAAACTTTGTAAAATTGATGTTTATGAAAGAAATACGTATAATATACACACTGGCATCTTCAAGAAAAAAACAACAACCAGGGATTGAAAAGTAAAAAATAAATATTGTATGCATATTGTATGTGCGTCTGTGCAAAGTGAATGAAAATGTTTGCTCCATATATGTAAGGTTTTATGGTTTAAAACATTCCTGTATCACAGTGTCTTCCTTTGTAATACATTGATACTGCTTATATTTCAAGAGCTTCTCCTTTCTTCGACTTTTTTAAACACAAATTTATTAATAAAACAAGTTCAAATCCAGCAAACCTTCATTGGACTATCAAAAATACTAGTAAATCATAAAAAGAAAAAATACCATGTTATCTTTCGGTTGTAATATCAGAATCAACGGTTATTGCTGACACATGAAATTCAAAAGTACAAAAACTGCATGAAATTAACAGCAAATATTCTTTGGAATAAAACAGATAATAATTATTTGTATTTGTTCAGCAAATAAAAATAGTAGTCCACCACTTGGTTGTGAGGATGTAGCTGTGCCACATAAAGCACCTGACACATCTGAAAGCTGTCACGTGGACAATAACTCCCCAAATAAACATGCCCACCCAAAGCTCCAAGGTTCATCAAGCTAGGACCAAAAAATCTCAACCGCACAAGGCAGAAAATAGCAAATAGAGCAGAGAAAGCTTTTTGAAGAGGCTGTTAAGAGCATAACACATTCTTTAATTATAGATCTCACTTGCTCTCTTTTGAAGACAACTGTAAATGGGGGGCACGCCAGAGTTTTAGATTACTACAAGTCTTATAAAAATGAGGAAAAGCAGCTCATTGCGGACTACTTTGCAGTAACAAAGATGTTTCTTCCCCACCTCCCCTGTCATTTCACTTAAACGTAAAGCATTAATGAACGCTAAGAAGAAAAGGAACAGTTCCCTTAAAGACTTACACCAGTCACAGACCATGTGTCAAATGAGAGAGCAGGGAAATGCCTCAGAAAGTGTGAAAAGATCACCACGTAACACATGCATGGATGGATGGATGGATGGATGGATGGATGGATGGATGGATGGATGCATGGATGGATGGATGGATGGATGGACGGACGGATGGACAGCTAGATAGATAGATAGATAGATAGATAGATAGATAGATAGATAGATAGATAGATAGATAGATAGATAGATAGATAGATCTTTATTTTCTATCAGCCAGTCCATTACATTTATTTACAAAATTACGTTTCCTTTTTTTTTCTTTTTTTCTTCTTTTTTTACTTCTTTTTTTCATTTTTTTCTTCTTTTTTTCCTTTTTTCTTCTTTTTTTTCTTCTTTTTTTCCTTTTTTTCTTCTTTTTCTCTTTTTTTCTTCCTTTTTACTTTGCTTTTTAATCTCTGCATTTCGACTTTTTTCTCGAAATTTTGACTTTTTTCACGAAATTTTGACTTTTTTCATGAAATTTTGACTATTTCCTCGACATTTCGACTTTTTTCTCGACATTTCGACTTTTTTTCCCGAAGTGCACAATGAAAAAAAAGGTTCCCCCAGTTATAACTAATATAATGATAGATAGATAGATAGATAGATAGATAGATAGATAGATAGGCAAGGCAAGTTTATTTATATAGCACAATTCAACACAAGCTAATTCAAAATGCTTTACATTGACATTAAAAGCGACAAGACATAATTATACGGTAAATAACACATAAGATTGAATAAAATGATGAATAAGATGATAAGATAGATGGATAGATACATCCCTTCTACTCACACAGCTTGTGAAATAAGAAAATAAAGCAATGAAGGTCAGTTGGAGAGCAGACTGCCAAATATAGCCGCTGTGTTCATGTGAGGGCCAGACTCTGCAGAACGACAAGCCCTACTCTGACCATGAGCCTGTAATTGAGGAGAAAATAAAGACAGAAATTATATGTTTATTTTCGACAACAATTTTAATCTTCTGTGCTCTCCTCTCAGAAAACGAGACGCCCACAAAAAGGAGCTGAGAATCCGTCTCATACTGGAGGCTGAAAGTTGAGTTTTTGACCTCCTCATCACCACATAAGCTAAGGTTCTGAAATTAAAAATCTTCTGGCTCTGTAAGAAGGATGAATCTCAAACGGAGGCCGAAGCACAACTCAAATTCATCTTTTTACTCCGTACACATGACAAGGTTTGTCATGAGCACTTGTTGCAAAACCCACCCACTTTTGAACATTTATACGTTTGTCAAATATTGAGATACGTGAAAGCAAAGTGATTTTTGAGTAAGAGCAGGAGGTTTGTCACCCTCAAGTACTTTTCATGTTTTAGTTCCAGTTTCAACAGAGACTGAGAAATAGATGGTTCAAGCCGACAGCTTTAAGTTTTCCAAGGTTTTATTTTTAAACGAGGCCTCTGCTGAATAGGTTAACTACAGACTCAGCATTGCAAATCCTCCAATTAAAAGAAAAATCCTGGTAAAGTTGTAATTTTCTGGGTTATTTTTTTGTTTTTCTGTTTTGTTTGAGAACCTTGTCTTTAAACATGTCTGTGCATAAAGACATTGTGTTTTAGGATGCCATAAAAATGAATATATAAATGTTTAGTGTTTAACATAAGAAATGTGACTGTGTGAATCAATAAACTTTAAGGATTACACTAAAATGCTGAATGCAATGTTTTAGAGAGAAATACAATGAAATATCAATTCATTTTCTGGTATATTCCATAAATCAGTAAGCTGTAATGTTTTAGGAACAGATGTGGAGTTATAACCCTTGTCTTGGTTTTATAGAAAGTTTTATAGACAGGGAAGCCACTGGGATTAACTTTCTTACATGAATGCAGTTTGGTTTTTAGAAATATGCTCAGCTGGTTTCATATTCTCCTCTAGCCTTTAACACATCGGATATTTTGCCATCTTGTCTAAGCAGGATTTCTGGTTTTTTCCCTTTTCCAAACTTTTTTCCAGCTTTCATTTCTCCCTCATCTTGACAAACGTCTCTCTTGCTGAATGAAGCCTTCGTGTTAGTCATTTCCTCTGCTCAGTCTTTGAATTCATTTAATTTGATGTGATAATCTCTTATTTATTTTATTTAACGACTTCATCCTTTTCTTCTGTAGTACAGCCTCTTTTACCATCACACTAATGTCTAAAAAGGCAGTTAACTGCGTTTAAGAATATTGGAAACAGAGAGAGGCTTGAAACCAGAATAATAAAATCTCGGATATAGAAACCACAGACTCCCTCAACTTCGCTTCTTTTATTTATGTGGCGCAGGCCGGACTGTGTGCTCTTTTCTTATTTGGTCCCCTTATAGAAAAATTGGGAAATGCGTTAGACTATATAAAGTTAGTGCTTTTCTAAAAAAGATTTCGTCATAAACTAATAATCTATGCATTTTGGAACAAGTTTGGAGCCGCAGGGAAAAAAAATCCGCACTGACATTTCTCCATGGCATCATGTTCAAACGTTAAATGTAATCTTTTCCTTCAGACTCCGCAGAAACTAATCCTAGTTGGAAAAAAAATATATAAAATAAAGTGAAATGAAAGCAGTGAAAATGAAATAACGTCCACGTGGTGATTGATGAGTAACCCATTCATGCATTTGTGTTGAAAACGGATTCGGCTCTGTCGTTTTTGGGGAGGTGGGATGTCCTCTTTTTCAGCCACCAATCTGCGTGCTTTTCCCTCCATTATGGGCTTTTTTTATTGCTTCTCAGCGAGTCTTCAAAGAGCCCGGAGCCTGTAATTAGGGGGCGGGTCTCAGCGCCTCAAAACACTTCCCCGCGTTGGAGCTCAACTTCTCCCAAAGTTTCCCGGGACTCAGAGAGCGACCTCTCCCACTCCCTCAGCTTCCTAGGATTTAGTTTCTCAGGGATGGCCGCATCTATTCTGGAGGTAGGGAATGTAATTGTAAGTACTTTTTTTCTTATTCTTATTCTTCTTTTCCAAAAACAATCTAAACTTCTATACAGTAGATATATTATTAGTCTTTGCTGGGAGGAAACTTGACTTCCTTTGAAACTATTTGACATGTAACAGACAAAACTTTGAATACTGTGACTTAAAAGCAAGTGACCTAACATAGTTTCACTGAATAGAAAGGAACCTTCACATTCAAGGTTTAAACTCCTTCCCTTACTGTTAACATTTCACTCCTGGCACATTTATTCCATATCTGAGAGCAAATTAAACATAAGTGAGCTTGTTTGATGGCAAACTTTTTTCATGGCTAGACGCTGGACATTATATATCAGGGGCTATGGGGGCAAGAAATTCAGAGGACAATATGTTACATAAGTTTAAGACATGAGAAGATAAATTATGAACTAGAGAGCAGTGCCAAATCAGTGGGGGTTCAAGAGGCAGATAACCCCTGAATGAGAAGTCAAATCAGGTTCACATATCAAAGCTATAAGAAGATTTACATACATAAATATGCAGACTTACCTGCTTTTTTTTCTAAATAAGTGCAACAGTTGTTTTTGTTTTTATAATGTCTAGGATCATCTTTTTTTTAATTCAAGAGAGGTTACCAGTAACAAGACAGCAAAGAAGCATTTACATTACGCCAAAATACACTGTAAAAAAATGATGTTGAGTGTGTGGTAAAGGCAGAAAAACCATCCTTCCTGTGCTTTGATATTGATCCAGAATTACCAGTAATATGTAAGATATTCACAAAAAGAAATGCATGTTTTAATTGTATAATACTGCGTATAAACATTCTGAACGATTATCTGAAAAGATATGTCACAAAAATGATCATAAGCAGGCTGTTATGACAGTTTAGTTTTAAATTCTTCAGTTACTTGACCAGAAAAAATCAAATGAACGTGAAAGGATTTCTGTCTTTTATACGTGATCAAAAGTATTTATTTAATCTAAATCCACAATACACAATGTGTGCACTTATGTGCATGAATGTTGTAAACTGTATAAATGTAGAAAGAAATTTAAACCAACATTTCCCCAGGAACCAAAATAGGATGAAGTCGGTTTAGATAATGGATAGCTGGAGAGATGAAGGGATTTATTTTTTTTCCTTCACAAGCGTAAACATCCATAGACTGAAATTGCTGTGATCACGTTGAGAGTGGGCAGAGCAGGAAAAGTCAGCGGTGGCAGTCAGACATACGTTTTTTATTAGACTTGACACTGACAGAAGCAGCAGCAAGCAGCCATTTCCTGCACTCCGACAGTCTCATTTTCTCTCCTTTTCCCCTCTTGTCTCCTCCTCTCCAGGAAGACGCACGCTATGGCTCCAGTCCTCTGGCTATGTTAACTGCTACCTGCAACAAATTTGGCAACACCAGCCCTGTCAGGGATTCAGCTACACCTGGCAAGAACGGCAGCAACACTCCAGTAAAGAAGCCCTACACCATGACGTCTGACCTTCAAGCAGCTAAGAATGGGCGGACGACAGACGGCAGCGGCCTGACAGACTCCTACACTGGTTCTTTCACCACAGCCGGAGGAGGCGGTGGGCTGCTTACTCCCACTGGAAGCCCCCCTCCTTCAGCTGGAGGCTACACGACAGATTACAGCCCGTTCTCCCACTCCTTCCAGACCTCAGTTTCCCAGGACCCGTCCCTTTTAGTGTCCAAGGCCCATGCGACGGCCGACTGTCTCACCAGTGTCTATACCTCGCTGGATATGACACACCCTTATGGCTCCTGGTACAAGGCTGGAATCCACCCTGGCATAACCGCAGCTCCGGCTAATGCAACTTCCTCCTGGTGGGATGTCCACCCCAATTCCAACTGGCTGTCAGCGACACAGCCCCAAGCTGACGGAGGTCTCCAGGCTTCCCTGCAGCCCGTGGCGCCGCAGGCATCCCTTAGCCCACAGCTGCCAAGTTACAGCACCGACTTCACGCCACTCAACCCGGCTCCGTATCCCTCTGTGGGACTGGGGTCGTCCTCACATCTCCTCCAACCCTCGCAGCACATGCTGCCACAGGACATGTACAAGCCCAAGCCCGTGCAAAGCGCAGGGCTGATTGAGAGTCCCATGGGCCTAAAGCCCGCCAGGGGGTCGGGAGGCTACGCTGGGGGGGGAGCGCCTAGCAGATCTTCGTGCGACTGCCCCAACTGCCAAGAGCTGGAGAGACTCGGAGCCTCGGCCGCATCCCTGAGGAAGAAACCGGTCCACAGCTGCCACATCCCCGGCTGCGGAAAGGTCTACGGCAAGGCCTCCCACTTAAAAGCCCATCTCCGCTGGCACACGGGGGAGCGGCCCTTCGTCTGCAACTGGCTGTTCTGCGGAAAGCGCTTCACCCGCTCGGACGAGTTGGAGAGGCACGTGCGCACCCACACGCGGGAGAAGAAGTTCACCTGTCTACTGTGCAACAAGCGCTTCACGCGCAGCGACCACCTCTCAAAGCATCAGAAGACCCACGCAGATTCTGCTCTGCAGGGGAAGGCCGTGGCCGGGGAGGGAGACGCGGATCCTCGGAGCGAAGACACCGCAGAGCTCAACTCCGGCGCCGTAGCCACCAATCCCGGCGCTGACCAAATCACCAGTGCGGAGGAGAAGACTGCCACACCTAACGGAGTGGAGAACAGCAGTGGATTGTTGGAGATATGACTGTATTAAAGTTTCTGTCCAGTACTATCTCATGACATTATAAGTTTGTTCTCATGGAGAAGAAAAACACTTTTTTTTTCTTACTTCAGAACATTAAATGGATATGAGTCAATTATTTGGAGAGACTTCTTATGATAAGTCACTGATGAGTTTGCAGGTAGCAATCCCTTCACTTTCCCTGGACCGCACACACATTCAACCAAATATGAGCGAGGCTGCAAACATACAAGCACAAGCTTTCACAGACATACACATGAAAATGTAAAGCCGAGCCTTGATATATGATAACATGCACATGTGCACATTTGCATGCACAGAAATAATTATGTGCAAATGTGCAAGCATATATAATGCATTCATGCATGCAAGGTTACCCACAAAAGTATGCCTATTCAGACATGCACGCAAGTAAACATGGTCATGCACACATTTTGCAGTCTGCACACATTTTCTGCCTTTCAAATGAGACAAACCACTGGGGACATTTAATCTGCCAAAGCAGAGAGAGAAGCAATCCGAGGATGCAGAAAGGAAAGTGGTTTTAGAGCAAAACTTACGGTTAGGATGATGGATCTGATGGAGCATTGCATGCCTATAGGAAGATCAGATTCACAGTTTTATTTTAATACTTAGTCATTTTTCTTAAAACAAACTATGAGCAGTCTTAAGTAAAGCTTGCTGTTGTCAAACGCACTCTGATCTGTAAGAACTTGCATTTCACTTTTGTTTTTTCTGTTTGCTTCTTATGTCTTAATTTAATTTCGTATTTACAAGAATAATCTAATTTATGTCTTAAATTATACACATGGAAGTTTATCTTGCATCTTGCAGGAAATATTATGGCTAAAAAAAAGGTTAAAGATGGTTAAAAAGAAAAAAAAACTAAAATGCATTAAATTAAGAATTTTTTTCCTATTTATTAGTTATAATGTAGAGTTTTGGGAGTATGTTTTTAAAGTTTTATTTATAGATCTTGAAGCTTACTGTGCCTGTAAACTAATTCTGTATCATCTTTTAATTGTGGAGTCTTTCACATCTGGAAAAGATATTATTCAAATGGGCTTCCTATTATTGTTTGTATATACTATATATTGATAACAATATATAGAATTTTGTCAAGTGTGCTATTTTTCTACTTTTTTTAAAATGTCATTTCTGTATTTTGTGTAACTTTTCACCGTGAAAAGATGTCTTTATTTCTATTATCAGACACATAATCATAGGAGCTTCATTTGTTGATGGTAAATTCCCTCATCACGGTAGAACAGAGCTACCAGTGTTTGCTGACTTGTGAAATGAGTGTAAAAGATACTGTAAATAATGATGAAGCATGGAACCTCAATAAGGTACACATGTTGTAAGATTTAAGGTGTCAAATCATGACAATGTTGGTGCTTTCAAAAGTAAAAAAACTGAAAAAAAAAGAATACTGCTTGTCTTTTTTTATCCAGAAGAGTTTTGAGATGAGTTTTAAGTTAATGGAAAATGTGAAGAAGTAGCTGTTCGGGTCAAACTTTACTCTTACGTGTTTCATCCCGATCCCTTACGCACTGTCCTTCTTTTCATATCCTTCTGCATCACCATGGCCAAGCAAATACTTTCATTATCTTTTGAAGCACAAACAAAGCCGTCCACTGAATTGAAGTCTTAACTCCACACAATGACCCCCTTTCAGAGAGCCACTGTAGTTACACTCAAGACAATTACTCCGCTCTCCAGCTTGAGGGGGGTAATTACTGGGAGCGATGCACCAGCAGAGTCAGGAGAGCAAACCAGAGCAGATTAGGGCCAAGGACCTGTGGTTGTATTGTTTGTTGAGGGAGTTGGTCAAACAAAGGACCCCAATTAAGGGAGATTGCATGACGAAAGAGGGGATGCAAACACATAAATGCTGAGGAGAAGCTGGTTTGATGTATGTTTTACCTTGACATTGTGATGTCTTTGCTCACGGGATTTCCCCAGGTTTCCGTCTTAACAGTCTTAACGGTCTTAACAAGTGGCGCTTGCATGTCTTTCTGTCCCTGTTCCTGTCGGGCTTTCCCAGAATAATAAAAATACCTAAGGTGGGAGGACTTCCCATTCTGCATTAAAGTAAAATATCCTCAGGGCAGACAAAATGAACCCTCAAACTTGGGTTTTTACATTCCAGCAGCAGTCATAGTATCTGTATGTGTTATTGATAACAATACGGGTCAGTAGAGGATGAAAAGCAAAGACCAGCACTTGAGATAAATATAGAAATATGTACAGGCTCTTATTTTGGTGAAAATATATCTACCTAACTAGTCAAATACAAGAGAGGAAAAGAAACAAAATAACATAAAGTAAAATAGAAAAAAAGCACTGTCTTATTGCAGGAATGAAGAAGATACTGGTACAGCTGGAACCCCCTGAAGCCGTTGTAACATTTACACTTCCCAGGCTGCATGGTTCCAATTTAAGGCTTCTAATGAGCTGTAGTTGAGGTCAATTTATATAAAACGTCCCCAGGCCGACTCTGTCATCAGGAACCAGTATGTTTACGGTGGTCTGAAGTGGGCGCATGGTCGAGTCCACAACATAAAAGGCAAACATGGGGACTGGGGTATGAGCAGGGTGTGTCAGGCCAGCGAGTGAGGGTGGGGATGGTGGGGAGACGCGTGGGGGGGTATGGGGGTTATGCAGACGGTCAGTGGCTTTCAAAACCTCCACTGCTACTGGTATTTTCTGCCTTTTCTAAAATACACTCCTCCTGCAGCGCTGGTGGCATTCTGCAGCCTTAACTGTATTTTTACTTCTTTTATTTAGAAAGCCAGGAAACATTAAGTGTTGCTTCAAATAAGCTCATAAAAAGAAAATATACATGCAGTGGCACGTAGAGGCAAAGACAGAAACTGGACAATCTGTTCCATATGGTTTTACCCACAAATGGTCCCCTTTTTTTACTCCGTTTACAAAATCAGATCACTCGAGGCTTAATAGGACCAAAAAAGGTTATTCCAACGGGATTTCAGACACACCTGTTAAAGCCATCACACATCTCATTTCCAGTCTTAATAACAAAGATGAAACCTGAAAACATTCTTTAGTTAAGCCCTCAGACTTGATGAGTTTGCACAAACTGACTCTTAACGAGTTGCTCCGGGGAAAGACTCGGATTGCAGCTCTTTAGAATAAAAGACATTATCATGATGTGTTGAACAAAAAGCCAATTAACCTCTTTTCCTGCTATTATCTGATCCCAACTGATTAGCCCAGAAAGACAATTGCTCCGTGCTCCGACACGGCCACAGGCGCGGGTCCCCGTTTCTCTTCTTCCAGTGTGTGCAGGGCGGGGGATCAAGGGAGGCATGAGTGCAGGACAAAAGCACAGGTGTATGCAGGTGTGACTGGGTCTCCGTGGCACAAAGTCAGGGGGGGATAAAGAGTAAAGAATGTCAGCATGCCCAGAGGCTCGGCCTCATTCAGGCCGTGAGTTAAAACAAGATGAAGCTTCTGTGGCAGAAGGGAAAGGTAAACTGACTAGGACAAAACCATAGCACGACCTGCAGAACAGAAGGGGTCGGGGGGAAATAAAACAATAGGGTGAAGAGGAAAACATAACAGATAAGAGAGGGCAAAGGTAAAGAGGTAAAGATATCTTACAGCTGTAGTTTATGTCTCATTTTCTTATCTTTCTTAACCATCATTTAAATGTGAGGAGAGGAAGCAGAAGCATGTAACAGAAGGATGTGCCTGCGTGATTAAGCACCCGTATCCTGCTTTGTAAAGACCTTCCTCTCCTCTCGCTCTGACACTATTCCTTTTTACACTGGTGATTAAGTTTCAGTTGTTTTTAATCAAACAAATAGCAATCCCTCTGCCTCGCATCATCAATCCCTGGAATGTGTTTCATACTTCTGGCTCTGATCAAATTATGATGCAGCGCTTTCAAGTTTGAAAATATTCTTTATAGTTGAGAGGGAGTCCTCCCTCGCTGCCCACTGCACAAAACGCGCCTCTAAATGAGTCAATTTTTATAGGAACTGTGGGAGGGTTGCGGGTTACTCTGTGCCCCTTTAAAAAGGTAATGCACTTGCCATTTAATCGCCTCCAGTTGACAAATTGCTTCCAGGGTAAAATGAGAAAATTGCATGTGTGACACATGTGGACATATTGACTCAACTTAAGATGTTTGACATCGATCTGTCATTTAAACCAAGCAGTGGATGCACTGTAGATTATAGATGCTCAAGAGGCCTGAATGAAGTAAATACTTTCTTTTTTTTAATCAATATTAATGGATTTTGTCTTATTTCTACATGTATACTGTACAGCAGTGGTTCCCAACCTGCGGTCCGGGCCCCCCCTGGGGGGCGCCAGAAAAATTATATTTGCGAATGAATCATTCATAAGACATTGTTAGGAATAATTTATGAATGTCTTGAATATTTTTTGTGTTTTTTATGCACTGGTGACAAACACAGGAAATGATTTCATTCCTTATTATCTTATCATTACTCAACATTTAATCTACTCCGACAGGTTTTTAAAAGAAAAATGTAAAAAAAATGTTTGTCTCATATTAAAAGAGACATTTTTCAGAAATATTTTTGTCCTTTTATGTCCTTTTATGTCCTTTTGTGCATATTTTATACATTGGTGACATTGGAGAAAAACAAAGTCATATGTATACAGAGTAAACCAAAGAGAAATGTATAAAAAAAAACCTAATTAATGTTCATTTTTTCAATTAAAGACTGTTTTGGTGCTAGTACGTACGGGTCGGGGGGGTTGGCTGTTCTTAGACACAAGTAGGGGGGGGACAAGGAAAAAAGGTTGGGAACCACTGCTGTACAGAAATGTTGTGGCGCTGAAAAAGATTTTGCATGCAGATTGCAAGTTTAAGGTATAGCTTAACAGAATCTATAGTGTGAGTGCATGCAGTAAATGTGGCTTTTTTCTTTTTAATTTTCACCACTATGGAAAGTTTATTTCACTCTTAAGAGAAGAGGTCCGATATCTCTTAAAAAAAGAATGGGATAACCACTTGGAAAACCAGTGGCCCATTATAACCTATAGTGCACCATTAAAGTGTTCTTTCCCCTTGAAAATGCTTACTATCTTTATTGTGTTCTGACTGTGATAGAGCCCAAAACCATTCTACTTTCTGCTTTTATTTCAGCTCAAACCACTAAATACATCCTTGGAACAGTTACAGTGATGGAATAGAAGAGACACGGTGGAGGGAGGAGAGTGGTGGATGTGCAAAAACATCAGCTCCTCGGGATTAAAGGTAAAAAAAACACAGTTAGAGTCCTAACACTAACAGTTTGGTGGGACGAGAGTAAAAAAAAAAAAGCCATAAAGTCGCGAATTACTTTGTTACAAGATCGGGTTGAATGAGGAAATTGAAGAAGGAGACGTTAGTGAGGAAGGAAGAAGGGAGAATACAGGCAGAGACAAAATGCAGAAAGAGAAGTGAGTGATTTGGGTTGGAAGCAGGAATAGGGAGCCGGGGTTGGCAGGCTTTGGTGGAGGAGTGTGGTGGTTCAGAAGTCCTCCGGCTTGAGGCGCCAGTGTGTCCGGTGGGGGCCCTGACCATGAGCTGCCTCACCCCCCCAGAGCCACGGCCACAAACCCCCTCTCCCCCTTCACCACCAGTACCGCCACCCATCCAACCCAAAACCCACTGGCAGGCAGTGCTTCACTGAAGCTGCTGCTGCATGTTTATTTAATATTCTGAAGAAATTGAAATATCTTTGTGGCCTCACATGCATACATGCACAATTACACAGGCCTATCACTCACACACAGACACACAGACACACGGACACGCACACGCGCGCGCATACGTGCACGCGCATCACCACCACAATATATAAATAAATAAAGTACAGTAGTAATGTTCTCTTGATCTGCGGCCAAGAAAAGAGTTGGAGAAAATCTTTTTCAAATGGTGTTTTCAGAAGCGTAGAAGGAGGAGCGTGAATGTCTGACACTGCATGTTGCCTGAGCCGGCCGCATGTCTCAGTCTGACTCCCACAGAGGAGAGAGAGCATTAACAAAGTGGTTGACAATCAAGAAATAGTTTCCATGTGACAACAGCAGAAAAAAAATTAAATATCTTTAAATGCCAGTCCATGATGCAGATTATATGAACAAAGTAGGAAGTTCACATGTTAAGCAATTTAGAAACTGTGAAGAGTGTGGTCTGTGAATGAGAACATGTATATGAGGTGTTTGTGAAGCTTTAAAGGAACAAATGTGCAGGCCAGGCCTTTTCCATGTGTGTGCACATGAATGCATGATGACACACACACACACACACGGACACACACACACATACATCCATAATGAGTCCATGATCATTACAAAGCAATTCCTTCAGACAGAGATCCCTTAAACAGCCTCGGTTTTGGTCTTCATGCAGTTCCCCTTCTGTCTCCTCTCTCCTCATGAGCCACCAACCATCGCTGCTGCCAAAAATAACACAGGAGCGCCACTCAAACCCGCGCCTCACCACGGCACAACCAGGCCACAAGAGAGGGATCAAAACACACACAAAAAAGGAAACACATCATATTATGGAAGAAGGGGGGAAAAGAGCATTCATACAAGCTCTGTGCTTGAAGATATCTACTGATGATTTTGGAGACCAAAAAAACCACACATACTAATGCACCAGGCCAAGACAGGGAAAAGGAAAGTCTGTTTGTGGATGTGTGTGTGTCCATGTGTGCAAACAACTTGGATGAAGAATATCGAAACGGCTCAGATGGCATTCGCATCTGATCTCGTTCAGTCAATGATTTAACCACCACCAGCTCAATAAAGAAAAAAAACCTACATTATCATGTTATAGTCAATAAATGAGGACATTCAACAAGACATGAAAGCTCATCTGTGCTGAAACCTTAGTAGCTCAATGAGTAGGAGGCGTATTTTCTGGTCACAAATTAATCATGCGGCTCCAATAAGTTTAGGAGTTCAAATGGGAGACGGTTTTTACTCGGTGTCATGGCCCGTTCACTTTGTGTTGCATTTGGCAAAATGTGCTTATCCACTCTGACACACCGATGCCAGCAGATGAAGCCAGCTCTATTTCAATGGCGGCCTGCTGGGGTTTACAAGCAAAGCACCACGGGATTAATCGTCAAGCCACAGAAATAAAAGAAAATTGCGGAAAAGGTGGAAAATATACCGAAATATTTTATGGAAGTCCTGCAACATTGAGGAAAGTTTGTGGATCCAGAGGATTTAACGAGTCTCCATGACTCCTTTTCCTGAGGTGCAGAGATCCAGATTAAACAGAGACACTGGATTCAAATTAATGGAGCTGACAGTTTTGGATACAATAAGATGATTGAATATAATATAATTTACTCCCATGACCCTGCACTGGAATAAGAAGGTATAGATAATGGTTGAATAATATCATTTAACTGTGATCAAATTCACTGCCCTAAATTATATATAAATACATTTAATCTTTCCATTCACCACCCACACCAGATATGTCCAAGTTACGCCTGGAGGGACTGTTGTTTTCTTAAAATGATTGTCTAGCAGGCTATTGTGTGGTTTTAAAGTTTGTTTTAAAGTTGTTGTACAGGGTTAGAGGAATTTTCTTTTCATGATGTAACTTAGATAACTACACAAATGTGAAATACTGCAACTTTTTGAATACATATTTTGCATTAAGTCATTCTAACATTTAACTTGTCCTTATTTGGGAAGACAGGTGCTAACAACCCAAGAGCCTGCAGATTCACACAGCCCTCCAGAGATACCGGCACGCTGCTGGGAGGATCGCTGACTGCATGTTGCCCTCTTCTGGCTCATTTTAGGCATATCAAATCTAGCACACACCCCCAGAAAAATGTTAAGGTTGCCAACAAAGCTAAGAAACGTTAGATAGAAATAAACCCAAACTGAGATTATACTTTTTATTTATTTAAAAGGACAGAATAAGTAACATCCTTGTGGGTGCTCGTCTACAATATCTACTTTTCTGGTTTTCTGCTTAATGCTGTTTTAATCAAATTTTGATGCCCCAACTTGGTATTTTAACATACTGAAAACATATAAAACTATGTTTCTTTTGGGCAAGGTTTAAAATAACACATTCGATATTTATATATCCGACTGCAGCACTTTTTATGGTACGGCAAATGTCTGTGTCACGTGACTATTCAGGCTTCTTATTGCATCCCTTGTTGAGTGTGGGTGTGTGTGTGTGTGTGTGCGTGTGTGTGCGTGCGTGCGTGCGTGTGTGTGTGTGTGTTTTGGATAATAGATAGGCTACAATGTATGAAGTTGTAACTTTAAAAAAAATAATAATTCTGAGTGATATCTGAATACATACTTCATATTTAACATCTATTAGATGATAATTATTTATTCATACCTCTCTGTTGTATACGGAAGCGATCTGCCACCTCAGTGAGGGAAAAATACTGTAATTATCACGATATAACGTGAACATTTATTTTATGTACAATATCACATAATCATAATATTGTTTTTCATGTTTTAACAATATGATATCAGGTTATTACAATATACATGTTTATCAAGTCATAAGGAAAAACATTCACGTTTTTACAATGTAATATTTATATTGCATTAAAGTGATAATATTTATAACAATTAAAGTCTCCCAATATAAACTGATCAGTTTTATTGTGAGAAGTTCACACTGTTAAGAGGTGGATATCCCCTCTCTTGTGGCCACAAACACGGACACCACTGCTGAGATTTCTGTGGGATCGTGCTGATCCAGAGGAAAGTCAGCAAGAACGCGTGTGTTCCCTCTGCAAGGAAAGGTGTAATACCCGCTTTTTATGCCTATGCAATGTCTACAAATTCAATATATTAGTAAGTAAGCCATTTTAGCAATCACCCTAGTCCGTTAGTTTATCTCTCTTTGCACGTGGAAGGAAGAGTCTCTTTATAGATGAATAGATAAATGAATATGTGAATATGTGTGAACCATATTGTTTGGACCAGAGTCGTTAAATGTTGCTAACTAATCTGCCAACTATGAACAGATCAGGTACGTTAATGAAGTACTCAGTCTGTATATATAAATTATATTTTTAATCAGTTCAGTAACATTGATGAGTTAGACCCTGTATGTTATGAGACTGAGTGAAAGGTAAAGTGACCATCATTTTCATGCAAGAAGATGTTTGATTTATTGTAACATTCTTGCATATTTTATTGAAGATTCTGTTTAATGCTGCTGGCACTAGAAGAGGAAAAGAACATATGCTAAACACCTGTAAGACTACTACTAAAATAATAATACATCATCATAAAATTACATTAGAAAGATTATGCAAATTAAACCGTTTACATTCTTAAAATGTGTACCCATTGTTAAAGTCGTGTACTATTATAGTTCAACATGTAGTCAAAGAAAGGGCCAACTCTGGCCAGACAACCTTGTCTGTTCCTGTATTCTGTAATACATATCTCTCTTAATACAGATTGATGCCACAATGATTGATTCAATGGGTGATAAGACTCCATCCGTCTACATTCCAACATAATGGAGATCGGATAGCCCCAAGACGTTCTGCTTGGAAAACGATGGTGCAGGTACAAAGGAATCAAGTAAACACTTATTGCTTGAAAGATTAAAGGAAAAGATGAGAGAATAAATCCAACCAGGAGGATACTGTTGCTTCTAAAAGAAAAATAACTCATTCAAAAAACAACAAATGTGCTGAAAAGAAAACTAGAAAAATTGAATTAGGCTGGATTCATGTAGGCAAGCAGGTGATAAAAAGCAGAGGGGTAAAAGGACCTTTGATGTGCCAAAAGATTCCCAAAAAACTGACATATTACAGTACGAAAAGGATATTTGTTTTCCAGATAGAAAAAACAAAAAAACAAAAAGTGAGGGATTCCATCATGACATCTTAGACTATCAGGAAGATGCTGTATTTGATGACGAGATCACAATTAGAGAGCTTTATTCATATATTCAGTGCTTAAAATGGGAATACTTAGGTTTTACCTGTGCACTAGAGAACTGTCAGATGATGATGATGATGATGATGATGATGATGATGATGATGATGATGATGATGATGATGATAAAGGAGCCACACAAGGAAGCGTTGTGACAGAACCATCCAACCCACATGCAGAAAACGAGGAACCTTATCAGACTGTTGTGAAGATGGCATCAGAACATAGGAATGCTAATGTAGATGCATTATCAGACACATCTGAGGTGATGATGATGATGATGATGGCCCCTATATGATGTATTCAGAAAAGTGTGGGTAGGTGTGAGGGAGGTGAGTGGGTGGGTAGGTGTGCTTGTGGAACCAGGAGTTTCAGTATCCCCTGTTACTTCCATGTCTACTGTCTGGTGAACAAAACATCTGCAAAGAGGGGGCTCTGAGTAAAAGCAACTTAGAATACACCAAGATATTTCTCCTGATCTTGCAGAGCAAAGCTCGAGGAGCCCGCTCAAGAAAAATAGTTTTTTTTAATGCTAAACATAAACCTTTGTTTTTAAAGAATGGGTTTGATAACTGTATTCTATAAATGTATATTGTATAGTTGTTACCCAGTTCTTCTTATTTTTCTCATGAGAAGTGCCCTTTAAAAGGTTGTGGTGTTCTGTTAATTCATCTATCAATCCATTACTTGCACCCCCGTATTCCAATTTAGGGTCAGTGGGATCTGCTGGATTCAGTCCTAGCTTTCTTTGGGCAGAAGGCAGGGGTAACACCCTGGACAGGTCACTTCATCTACTTTTTTAACAGAAGATTAGAAATACTATTTACATTTCCAATACAATGCATATATAGCCAATGAAATGCCCGAAAGAAATCATACATTATCAAACTACTTTCCCTTAATTACTTACCCTGTTCCAGCCTCGTTTCCATCATCATGTCATATCATTTTTGAGCAAAATACACGTAGATGAACATTTGAGGTGAGGGGTCAGTGGTGGATGTGGTTTGAGTCGGGTCCTGGAGCAAAGCAACCACCACATATGGACAAAACCTTTGCAACAAAGGATTAAGGGTACCCTGGCAAGATATATTGATAAAATATGTTTGGGAGAGGTTCGGGTACAATGCGGAAATGATCACATTTAGGGCCTGATTTACTAAAGGTTTGCGTGCGTAAAAACGTGTGCAAACTTTTTTTTTTTTTTTTTTTTTTTGTCTGCACACATATTAATGATTGATACCATGACGGTAGAAACCAAAAGTATATATATGTGCATTATTACTATATTTAATATATATACATATATATACGCATACATATGCGTACACATACATAAATGTACACATACAAACCCAGTGATATTTTTTTTTTTTTTTGGGGGGGGGGGGTGACGACATCCACTGCCAATCCAGGAAGCAGGAACACACGGAAACACACGTCAAGCACTGGAAATCTGCAACAAAAAACCACAAACAAAGCACGAAACCGGCACGGAGCCAACCAAAACAATAACAGCAATCGACCTAAATCTTGAGATCTGATCGCAGTCTGAGCTAAGCTACCGCTACCGCTACCTAAACCCAAAAACTAGAGAGTCAGCATGCAGGTGAACAAGCCAGTGTGTATGTCTATGTGTGTGTGTGTGTATGTATATGATCATGTGTGTGTGTGTGTGTGTGTGTGTGTGTGTGTGTGTGTGTGTGTGTGTGTGTGTGTGTGTATATGCGTGTGACTAAGTGACTATGTGTGTGTGTGTGTGTGTGTGTGTGTGTGTGTGTGTGTGTGTGTAATAAACCAAACAAAGTTCCACCTGAAGTGTATCTATAGTGGGGGAGGGGGGGGAGCAACCCCGCCACCCGCGAGACCAGAGGCCGACACGGAAGAGCCCGGAACCCAGGCCACCGGCAACCCCACAGAGGGGAGAAGTAGGAGGGAGGCAACCCACCGCCTGCGAGGCCCCCCCCCCCCGGCGGCGACCGAGGGGGCCCGCGGGCGGGGCCCCCACGGCGCGGGAAGAAGCAGCCAGGAGGCCCTCACCCTTCAGGCCAACGACCCCCACCCGGCAGGGGGCCAGCCTGCCCGGAGAGACAGAGCCGCCCCGGCCGCCGACGCGGGCAGGCGCACCCGCCCCCCACGAAAGTGGCCCTCCAAGACCAGAGGGGCGCCCCGCCGCAGAGGCAGCGGGGGGGACCGGAGACGGGCCCGGAGAGAGGGAACCCCCCAACAAGGCGACACCCGTGCAGGCCCGACAACGGAGGGCCCCAGACCCAGGCATCCCATTCATTCATCCATTCACCTATCCGATATCTATACTGATAATAATATGATATACTATACATAATAATAATACTCATACTAATAATAATAATAATAATAATAATAATAATAATAATAATAACCATCTTTGTATAATATAATATTGATAAATTATTAAGTTTTGATGTCCTGCCAATGGAGGCCCAAATCCTCCATGGCAGGACCCTTCCATACCGCATTCTCACCGACACAGACACACAATCACGCACCGTTTCCCCCTCCCCGGGGGGGTCCAGCACCGCCAGAAGGCGCCCCAGGCTGCACGGCGAGCCCCGCCAGGCCCGGGTATCCCGACCCACCTATCCCAGGCCGGTGAGGGAACGCGGGTGATGTGGGACCCCCTCCCGCCCCTGGTGTTGAGTGCATGTGATTAATGCCATAAAAACAGGGAGGGGGGAGGGCCAAGTATCGATTTGACACCGACCCCCCCCCCCCCTCCCGAACTACGTGTCCTTGTCAAATGTATTTATTAAGTGTTGAATGTGCAGTGTCTATTTTGCTGTTAAAACCGTGAGGCGGGGAGTGCCGGGCCACGCGGGACAATGCCCCCCACGACCCGGACCCCCCGCCCTTCGCCTATGTGCGTATGAATCGTGTAGGGGGGGAAGGAGGGGGAGCGGAGGCCGAAGCCAGGAAGCAGGACCAGCAAAGCCGGCCCTGATAAGACACCCGCGTCCCCCCACCGGCCATCCAGTAGACGTGTGCAAACTTGACATCACCCGCAAACCAATGTGCAAGCTGATCTACTAACAGCGTGCAAAGAGGACTGCGTCTCTGAAATGAGCAAAATAGCACACGCTGTTCATTTAGTACTTTTGCCCTGATGAATAATCAATATGGAGCGTACCCGCCAGAAATCGCTAAATACTGGGAGGGGAAAATGCAAATAGGTTAATTTACCACACGCAATGAGATTTACCAAGCCTGAAAGTAATTGCGGGGATTGTGATTGCGTCTGTATTTAATACGTTCGAAAGGAAGGTGCTAATCTGCCCAGCATTACGCACCGATGGCTGCTGTTATTGTGGCAAGGAGGCGACATCGCCAAAATCAAAGAATACGCAGAGTCTTTCGGACTCGTGTAAATTTGTTTGGAATGAATGAAAACCAGATAGTTGAAACATATCTTGCCACCTTCTTTTAACCTCATCTGCCGTTCTTTTTGTTTTACCAACTGCATTTATTCTATCGCAGATTTTCTCCCATATTGCGTTTCTTTGGGTAATGTTTAAATTTCTTTGCTGTAGTTCATGAATGTGAGCGTAAGACACGCAACACCTCATTTAAATACTGTGGTTTGCTTGTTGATCACCCGCAAAACACACAACAACAGCACGTGCAAACTTTTTCAGTGCACACGCAATTTAGTACTCTTTATTTAGGATCTTAGTAAATCAGGCCCTTAGACTTTTATTCGGTAGCCCTTTTCAGTGCAGAACACAGAAACTCTCCCACAAACACAGGCTGCTGCTTCTCTGGTCCCCCTTCCTTCTGCTCATGTGCAGTCACTATACAGAGAAGAAGGTGATAGTTCAGTCGGCCCAGGTGTGCTCCCAGAGCCACCTACTCACCTCTGCTCTGCAGCTGAGCTGAACCACAACCCACTGCCACAGTTCAAGCCGGCTGACGCACATTTTTGGGTTGTATGTGTTGATTGATTTGTGTGTGTTTTGAAACACTGAGACTGTGCTTGCCAATAATGCTATTTCTGGAAAGTTTGAATAATAGTCAATAACTACAAGATAGTTGTTTCCTCTGAAAATGAAAAGGTCCCTTACTACTTTCTGCCACGGTAATGTCGGCTCTTTACTACCATGGGCTCTTTACTCTACTTTGCTTTGTATTTCTGGCATGAATCACATTTGCTGATTCTCACACAGCTGTCTGACGGTGCTCTGGAGAAGGTGTTGGTGGGTAGCAGTTTTTTCCTGGAGTACACATCAGTTCAAAGTCGTATTTCTGCATCTTCATCATTAACCACTGTATCCGTAGAGACATCTCATTTATATTATCTTTGATGGAGACAAGTGCTCCATGATCTGTCTCCATGGTGAAAGATGACAGTCCATACAAGTAGCTGTGAAACCGTCAAAGCTAAAAGCCAACCCCAAGTGCTCTTTCTCAATCTGTGCATATCTGCACTCAGATGTTGTCACGGCTCATGATGCGTAGGCTATAGGTTTCTAGTGCCTGCCATCAGCCTTTTCCTTGCACTTGCAAGCTTTTCGTAGTTTATTTTCATTTTTTTGATGGCTTACATGCTCATTAAATTTGCCTTTGCACCAGTGTCAAATCTCACAGTTACTGTAATATTTTTTCTCAACCTCATTGGTGTTTTTAAATCCATGTCGTCCAGTTTACTCCTGGTTGCATGTTCTGTCTGCATCTTCAACGATGAGAGCCCTTTATTTTCACCTGGTTCCTTTATTGCTCACCTTAATTTTCTCAGCACATGTCTGTTCTTTTCGTCTTACTATTCTTCCTCTCTGTAACCCCCACACACCAGCAGTGAGGCACCAAATTGTACTGCCACCGTCTGGGGACAGGATGCAACAGCATCCAACAGCATCCACAACACAGGCTTTCTCTTTGGTTTTAGTTCAGAGTGACAAGGTAACAGGGTTTGAGAGGTGTTTAACAACAGTTGAAACTTGAAATCTATGGTAACTTTTAAAAATGCTAGAGACATTGATCTATAGGGAATATAAATTCAACATATAACCTAAAACTACGTTTAGTACAGGGCAAAATATTCTGTCATTGAGAAATGAATCCATCCTTCTGTCTGTCCATACATCTGTCAAATAAATAATTTTAGTCTAAAAAAACTAATAAATTCACAAATATGAAAAGAGAAATATATATATATATATATATATATATATATATATATATATATATATATATATATATATATATATATATATATATATATATATATATATATTAAAATTTGAATTTATTATTTCAAAAAATGCAAAGACAAAAACTCCGGCTTTTGTAGCGACACATTTTCATAAATTAAGGTAACAACCATAACATTGACTGTTAGGGATGTGATTACTGACAAAAAAATCATATCAGAGTTGGGTTCTCATGTATTTCACTAGTCTATTGAGGTATTTTATTTTAAGTAGCCTAGAAGCGTGTTTAGTCTCTCAATACATTATAAAGAATATATAAGTGTATTACAAGAATTAAGCTTACACAATTTTAAAGCTGAACAATGCAGTATGTGAAAACCTGAAAAAGGCTTCATAGACATTTATTTGGCAGATGATTTTGGCCTCATCCATACACCTGATCCCCTTCTGATGATGAATTGACTGTTTTTGATTCTCTGACTCTTTGTCTCGCACTAACAGGATGATGATTGAAACACGAGATGAATTAAAGCAAGCCGTGAAACTCAAGACCCAAATCATTGTTCAACAGAAAAAGGTTCAGCACCAGGAACATGTTACAAGGGCTGAACATCCTTTTAAAGAACTGGAAAGCATGAAACGGCAAAAGAAAGTGGGAAAAAGCCTTGAGGCGCTTCGTGAGGAGGAAGAAAACGATAAGATCACCCTCAGTGAAAATGTCAAAAGATTTCTGACCTCCAAAAGGTAAAAGGAAACATATGTAACTGTAAACCCGGTAAAAAAAAAAAAAGTTTTTTCTTTGAGAACATTTACTGTTCCTCTTGAATCTTAAGTATCACCATTCTCTGAAAAGCTTCCAGGAAAATGTATCCCATAATTAATCATTTTGAACAGTAAATTAATTAGAAGTTTCATTTTTTATATTTGTTGACCTGATAAGAGATCCTCTCTAAGCCACAAATTTAAAACCTCCACTATAGCTTAACTATTTTCAGAATCAGATTCAGATTCAGATTCAGACGACTTTATTCATCACTTCATCGGGGGAAATTGACAGCACTGTCATATATACAAATCAAACACCCCAAAAACCAAGCACCTATATAAAGATAAAAAAAATAAAAGATAAAAATAAAAAGTTCAGTGCCATAAGATAGAATTATATGGATAGAAAAGAAATAAGTGTCATGTAATATTTCATAAAGTTATTGCACAGTCCGGTTTGTTGTTGGTCAGACTGACTGACTGACTGACCCACAGTCCCTCTGTTCTTCTTTGCCCTCCTCCCCCCAGTGAGGAGTTAAACAGTTCTTATTGCCTACTATATTAAGCCTACCTGGATCTCGTGGTTCCTTATTATTATTATTATTATTATTATTATTATTATTAATTTATTTTTATTTTTATTTATTTTTTTTTTCCAGGCTGGAATTTATGTAAAAATAATCACCAATATTCAGTAGTTTGAATTACACAGCTTTCATGCTCTCAATCCAAATAAATTCTATTTTTTTTACTACTGCTTCATTCTGCAACGATATATTCTGAACAAAACAGTTTCTTATCATCACACCTCTGTTTTTTCTTAATGAAAATTAGTAGTTCACATAATTCACATAATATAATCCTACATAAAACAACTACTAAATATTATTGAGCTTGAAAAATCAACACCAAAGACACAGAATTGCCTTGCACTGGCAATTATAATTACGCCATGATTTTGTGAGCATCATCATGTACCAGTCGCCTGATGTCAGCATACAAATCATACACAAATCATACACAAAACCTATTCAAATGTCCTTCTTCTATCCCTCACGGTTGAGGTACAAACATTACACTCTAGCATTAACAAGACAGGACCGGTCCAGGACCTGAAAGTAAGTGTTTCTACTCTATAAAAATTCAGTTTCTCAAACAAAATGTTTTTTTAACCCTTGTGCTGCCTTTGGGTCAAGGGAGGGTGAAGGGAGAAAAGAAGGAAGGAAGGAAGGAAGGAAGGAAGGAAGGAAGGAAGGAAGGAAGGAAGGAAGGAAGGAAGGAAGGAAGGAAGGAAGGAAGGAAGGAAGGAAGGAAGGAAGGAAGTAGGAAAGGGAGTAAGGAAGGGAGAAAAGATGGAAGGGAGATAAGAAGGAAGTAAGGAAGAAAGGAGAAAAGAAGGAAGGAAGGAAGGAAGGAAGGAAGGAAGGAAGGAAGGAAGGAAGGAAGGAAGGAAGGAAGGAAGGAAGTAGGAAAGGGAGTAAGGAATGGGGAAAAGATGGAAGGGAGGAAAGAAGGAAGCAATGAAGAAAGGAAAAAAGAAGGAAGGAAGTAGGAAAGGGAGTAAGGAAGGGAGAAAAGATGGAAGGGAGATAAGAAGGAGGTAAGGAAGAAAGGAGAAAAGAAGAAAGGAAGGAAGGAAGTAGGAAAGGGAGTAAGGAAGGGAGAAAAGATGGAAGGAAGGAAAGAAGGAAGTAAGGAAGAAAGGAGAAAAGGAGGAAGGAAGTAGGAAAGGGAGTAAGGAAGGGAGAAAAGATGGAAGGGAGGAAGAAAGGAGAAAAGAAGGAAGGAAGTAGGAAAGGGAGTAAGGAAGGGAGAAAAGATGGAAGGGAGGAAGAAAGGAGAAAAGAAGGAAGGAAGTAGGAAAGGGAGTAAGGAAGGAAGTAGGAAAGGGAGTAAGGAAGGGAGAAAAGATGGAAGGGAGATAAGAAGGAGGTAAGGAAGAAAGGAGAAAAGAAGAAAGGAAGGAAGGAAGTAGGAAAGGGAGTAAGGAAGGGAGAAAAGATGGAAGGGAGGAAAGAAGGAAGTAAGGAAGAAAGGAGAAAAGGAAGGAAGGAAGGAAGTAGGAAAGGGAGTAAGGAAGGGAGAAAAGATGGAAGGGAGGAAAAAAGGAAGTAAGGAAAAAAGGAGAAAAGAAGGAAGGAAGTAGGAAAGGGAGTAAGGAAGGGAGAAAAGATGGAACGGCAGAAGGGAGAAAAGATGGAAGGAAGGAAAGAAGGAAGTAAGGAAATAAAGAGAAAAGAAGGAAGGAAGGAAGGAAGTAGGAAAGGGAGTAAGGAAGGGAGAAAAGATGGAAGGGAGGAAAGAAGGGAGAAAAGGTGGAAAGAAGGGAGAAAGAAAGGAAAGAACGGAGAAAGGAAAGAAGGGAGGGAAGAAGGAATGGAGAAAAGGAAAGAAAGAAGGGAGGGGAGATGGAAGGAATGGATAAAATAAGGAAAGAAGGAAGGAAAAGCAAAGAAGGTAATAAAGAACGAATGACGAAAGGGAGGTAGGAAGAAAAAGGAGTAAAGGAGGGTAAAAAAGGAGGAAAAGAAGAAAGGAGGAAAGGTCTTTGGGTCATTTTGACCCAAAGACAGCACAAGGGTTAATTAAAAATATGAGTTGCTATTATGGTTTAGTCTGGTCGAGGCTGGTGAAGTATCGCGTTGCTCTTTGCTGCCCTCTTGTGGCGGCTGAGTGTAACAGCGTCCCGGCGCCGTCTGCACAGCTGACTGTGATTGGTTCAAATGTTATTGTTCCTGTCGTGACCAATGGAAGCAGCCGGGCTTCATTTTCTCACAGTCTGTCTCCCTGCATGCTCCTCCCTTGTCGTTATCAGGCACTCCCCCTCCCACACACACACACACACACACACACACGCAAACACACACACTCCAGCCCCCTGTGATGCCAGCCACTCACTCACCCCACACTTTGGTCTGGACGGCGTGTTTCTCCACGATTTCGGCGGTATGATCTGAAAACCGACCAGCACATTTAATGCAACAGTGGATGCAGCTGATGGAGATGCGTCTTTGCACGGGAAAGGTGATTAACCCCTGCAGGTTTGCACGTTTTTACTCCTGCAGCACCGTGGCCGATGACGCTGGAGCCTGATTTATGGTTCAGCGTTAAATCGACGCAGAGCCTACGCCGTACGGTGTGCGTCGCCGCGTACCCTACGCCGTGGGTTCTGCGTCGGTGTAACGCGGAACCATAAATCAGCCTTGCCTCCTCTCTCTCTAGTTATTCTGTGCATGCGTGCATTTATTTATTTATTAATTTATTTGACATCTCTCTGCTTCTTCTTCCCCCGCCGATGATAATCCGGCTGCAGTCGGAGTCCGCGGCGGTGTGAGAGCTATGACCGGCAGACAGCAGCCTGCAGAGACGGACGGAGAGAGACTTCTGGATCAACATAATCCATCTGCACTTCAGGAGGGGAGATGAGGACGATGATGGCTCCGATGAAAGCAGCATTATTCCTGTTGGTGCACGGGGGTGAGTTGATCATCCGCTGACTGTGTCTGCGTCGCAGCTCAGCCGCCTGGCCATCTGTCAGAATAATATCCATGTTCCAGACCAGATATCCAGATATCAGCAGCACTCATGGTGACAAAACTTGCTTATCATTTTTGAAAAGATCTATGTCTATAGATGATATTTTGGTATGATAACCCTTCCTGAGTGGCAGCTGGATCATAGTCAGAAAATTACATTTTAAATGCTGCTGCATATCCTGGTTTAGACTCATGTACAGGATATCTGTCAATGTTTCACAATATTGTCTTTGCTTAAAAGGTCCTCTTTAAAATGATACCATTCATTCAAGCTAAAATGTGTGTTATACATTTCCTGAATCCTTATGGTCCTGTGAGTATTCCAGTTTTTGTATTTTGTGTCTCTGTTGTTCCTAGATGACACAGGGATAATGATGATAATAATAATAATAATAATACCTTTATTTATAGAGCACTTTTTACAAACAAGTCACAAAGTGCTTTACATGCAATTAAAAACAGGAAACAAACAATTAGTACAATATTAAGACACAATTGAGAGATAATAAAAACAGACAAATAATACAATCAGTTAAACGCAAGTCTAAAATAGTGGGTTTTTAAAAGTGACTTAAAAGAAGACAATGTGTTAGCTACCCTGATCTCCTCCGGCAGGTCATTCCATAAGCGAGGGGCTAAAACAGAAAAGGCCCGGTCACCCTTGGTCTTTAAGTTATAATAAAAGGATAAAAGATAGTATATCATTCAGGCGAAAATTGTGTAAAAATGTGTGTTGTTTATAGTTGAAAGAGCTGCAGTGACCTCCATGTTGGTCAGAAAGATTCACATCTTAGCTTGAATGAAAGCTTAAAAGGTCCCCTTTAAAATGATACCAAAGACAATATTGTGAAACATTGACAGATATCCTGTACATGAGTCTAAACCAGGATATGCACCAGCATCTAAAATGTAATTTTCTGAACTTCATGCGCTGATAACTATGATCCAGCTGCCACTCAGGAAGGTTATCATACCAAAATATCCTCTATAGACGTGGATATTTTCAAAAATCATAAGTAAGTTTTGTCACCTTGAGTGGTACTGATCAGTGAAACAATGATAAATATTATAAATGCTCCGGTGACACGGTGGTCTGTTCATTCATTCACACTATTTCCTTGAATATTATTTACAGTAGGTTCATTTGAACGGTTCAGTCTGCCATCTTAGCCAGTTCCCATGAATTATTGACTCATCTGTGTGATCCGTCACATCCCAGAGGAATATCTTTATTACCCGCAGTGAAACTGCAGAATTGACTATACAAATAAGGATATAGAGTCTACAGGTGTTTGTTTTTTTATCTTCCCATTATGGTTTTCAGGAAGTATTAACATCACTATTCACTGAGACACTGCTAGTTTTTTTTTTCTGTTATTGTTCTGATTATAATGTTAACTTACTGTTTATTTATTTTGTCCTTTTTATATGACCTAAAACTTTTAACCCTTTACAAGTGGCAAGTTAACTCACTTTGATAGAACTACAGTTCATAGTTATTACAAAAATAAAAGTTCCAATGTTAAAAGAGTTCCTTTAATATTCTTCAATGCCCCTGTAGAGTTAAAATCTAAAAATTTCAAGTGTTTTATCGACTTTGTGTTATTGAGGTTTTCAGATAAATAAGATGTCGATTTAAATAGAAGTTGTCCACTAACATGAAACAAAAGCAAATGGAGAAGTTCAACTTTACGCTTTCAAGCTTGAAGGTAAAAACACACGTGTGGGACAATTTGACTTTAAATGTAAAACTTTTTCCACACTATGTTCTCAAGCTTTATTGATTTGTGTGACGTGAGCTAAACAAACCCCTGTTTTTAAGTCACATTACCTTTTTAGATTAAACTAAAAGCAATATTAGGTACACATTACTTTTTTTTAAGTTTATTTTTTGATAAGAGTTTGAGAGAGGCCTGTGAATGGATGACACATGTTTAATCTCCCTGTTCACAGCACTAATAACTCAATTAATCATCTCCAATACCTGTACATATGTGCTTCCTTTGGGACGGAAATGGATCAGAGGTCCAACACACGTGTGTGTGTGTGTGTGTGTGTGTGTGTGTGTGTGTGTGTGTGTGTGTGTGTGTGTGTGTGTGTGTGTGTGTGTGTGTGTGTGTGTGTGTGTGTGTGTGTGTGTGTGTGTGTGTGTGTGTGTGTGTGTGTGTGTGTGTGTGTGTGTGTGTGTGTGCGTGTGTGTGCTACATGCTAAAAGGATGGCCCCCGGTGTGTCTAATCCAGACAGTATTGAGCACTGGGCCGAGCTCTGGTGTCCCCCAGCCCTATCAGACCGAGCCCAACGTTAATTAGGACTTGATCCGCTTAAGCCTCCCACTAGTCTCCCATGTCATTATCTATGGGCGTGTTGTCGTCGGGCCGCGGCTCGGCCTGTGAGAAAGCTCCAGTTGTTTTCCTTCTCTCTCTCCCTTACTCACACACACACACACACACACACACACACACACACACACACACACACACGCTCTCTCACTCTAACCGAGAGTGTCAAAACACACCTGTCTTGTATTTCTAGTTGCTCAGGTACTTTAGTTTATTGCGAGTAAGAGTTAGTCACCAGGGTTCAGACTAAAGGGTGTGTTTAGTGTTTATTGTGTCTTGTGCCACAACTTTACCCGAACTTCATCATGATGAGTTTTATGAACTTATTCAATGAAACAGGAATTAAATAAACCGGGTTACTTCTCTGTCTAAATAATCATGCTGCGACAAACGGGAAGTCATTTGTGGCACTGATTGGGTATTTTCTGTTTTCTACTTCTTTAAAGTTCTGAGGAAACAATTAAACACACAGGAAATAAACTTTCCAGCATTTGGTCAATTCTTGTCATTTATAGGACTATAATGAGAATTAGTTTCAATATTTATTTATTTTAAGGAGTGATAAATGTTCCCTAACATCGGATAACTTCCATGAAAATGTGTTTAAGTTGGTTGTTTTATCTGAACAGCACAGAAATCCCAGATATTGTTTGCCAGCTAAAAAAGTGCAAAAAAGTGTGTTTAAGTGATAAATCTCACAATTGCTCACTTATTACATTTGTAACTAGTCATTTTCTTTCACTCATCACCTAGCTAATCACTGAAGATATTATCTTTCTTTTTCTCTTTGTAAGTCGTGTTGTCATTTATCTTGTTTGAGATTTGGCGAGTTGGTAAACTATTGTGGAAATTTGGCTTTTTTTTTATTTGTAAGATACCAGTTTTGCTTCCTTCTTTAAAACAGGAACGATAGATGCTGCTGGTCATAATGGGTTAAAAAAAACAAAACAAAACCAGACATTCGTCATCTGTTTACTAAATATTTTGAGGAAGTTCCCTAAATAAGAGGACAGTCATTGCAAGCAAAGTCTCAGGCTGCAGCTAAAGAGGAGTGCCCGATTTTAACCACACCTGCCTGATCTGAGATTAGAGCTGTTAGAGAGAAAACGTAAGGTCAAATTGGTCAATAAAACCAGAAAACGAGGCCCCGGTGATCCACCACGAGGCTGGAGACCGACTGCTCTCAGTCCTGAGGTTCTTACGATGAATATTTTAAAACCCAGAGAGCTGAAACTCAGCAGTTGTGCCAGACTTTCATCAAATAAGGAGTTCATTTCAGTCTTCTTTTTTGGCACTAGTAGAGCGCTCATGCTGAGTTTCAGTGACATTTGCAGTTTGCAGATAAAAGATTTATCTCCTGTCAACTTGCACATGATGACCTTTGTCTTTGGCAGCTCTTGCACTGGAAAAAATGGGGTCTACGTCTCAGCATCTCAACATATGCATTAAATCAGTGATTCCCAACCTGTGGGGCGCGGCCCCCTGGTGGGCCGCGAAGGTATTGCAAGTGGGCCGCCAAATCATTTCCAAAAAAGTATGATTTTTGTGGGGGGGGGGGGGGGGGGGATATAATTATATAAAAATATACAGAATAATGTTTTAAATGTTAAAACTCAGTTATGTTTAAAATGATATTAAAAATGTTTAAATATTATTTTCATTATTTTGTTTTGTTTTCCTTCAAGTACCGTATTTTCTGCACTATAAGGCGCACCTAAAAGCCTTTAATTTTCTCAAAAACCGACACTGCGCCTTATAATGCAGTGCGCCTTATATATGATCATTACGGTAATTTCTGTTACTGTAGTCTGGGGGATTGTAGCTACTGTAGTTGGTGTCGCCAAAGTAACGGCGCTAAAAACGTCAGGAATCGTCACAGACGTTCAAGACAACAGCAGCGACGCCGACTCGCATAATGGTGACTTTGACGAGAAGGAGCAAAGCTGGTTTTTATTTTGTTAATAAAGTTTGACATACGGTACTTTTCTTCTTGTTTTGTTTTTTTTTTTGCATTTGCTGTAGGATTTTGTAGCATTTCCTGTAGCGCAGCTCCATCAGGTAGATACGTAACTCAACCCCAGCCACTATAGTACGGTATTTTACCATATATTTAGTGCACCTTACAATGTGGTGCGCCTTATATATGGGAAAGGTTTTTAAATACGTCATTCATTGAAGGTGCGCCTTATAATGCGGAAAATACGGTATTAGACATGTGACAAGCAAATGACATAGGAACTTTTGTTGTTATCGGTCGGACCACTTTGCAGCGGGACTGCATTGCACTTGACTTATTTACGTTTGATGCTGATACCTGAAACTGGAGTATAAAGATGGATAGCTGGCTATCAACAGGGGGAATTAAAAAGTTAGGAGGTGGGCCGTGAACATTTTTGAGACATAAAAGTGGTCCCTGAGTTGGAAAAGGTTGGGAACCACTGCATTAAATGCATTAGGGAACTAATAACAGCCTCAGTATTTCTGCTTCAAACCTAATTGATACATTGATTCCCTCTTAGCCAGTAAAGATATTGATCCGTCAGTCCATGCACCGAACACATGAAGCCACAGGAAGTGACATTGGTGCTTTTTCCAATCTGAATCTTCCAATCACATTCTCTCCATCTCTGTGTTTCTTTTTTTCCATTCAGTGCTCCAGTACGCCATGTGCCGTGACGTGACCCTTCCCCCTGGGCCTCTCTTCCGCGTTGCCGGGTTCCCTCTCTCCCTGCCGTGTGCCGTGACGGGGTACGACGGCCCGCGCACCCAGGACTTTGAGTGGTTCTTGTACCGGGACGATGCTGGCGGGAGGCAGATGGGCGTGGTGTCCACCAGGGACAAGGGCTTCCCGTACGCCCCCTTCCTGACCCGGGTGAAGAACGGGGAGGTGAGGGTGGAGAGAGACTCGGGGGACAAGGTCCGCCTGGTGCTGCAGAGGCTCCGGGCCGAAGACCAGGGGAAATACGAGTGCTACACCCCCAGCACGGACACCACCTTCCAGGGCAACTACAGCTCCATGGTGAATGTCAGAGGTGAGACGGGGATTTGATTGAGTTCTTTTCTGCATATCAAATGCTGTTGGTTTATTCTAAACACATTTGTCGTTTACAGCAAATCAGTGTCTATTTGTGGTTCCTGCTGGAGCTGATTTATGAAGAGATCTCTAGGGATCGATTCAAATGTCAAGAATCGATTCGATTCCGATTCTTAAGATTCAGAATCGATTATCAAGATTTGATTCCGATATTGATTTGGGTTAGTGTTATTAAAACTGTTTTTTGAGCTGTTGCATGAATTATATGACTGTAGTTATGCAAAATATTAATACTAGTATTATATTGAGATTCAACAGCAAGTATTAGCAGCTAATGATGCTGTAAGGACCAATCAGCTCCCAGAATGCTGATAGAACTGCTTTCAGAAACATTGTGTGGATCAGAATTACCAAACAGATCCAGGGAGGAAACAGAGACGGATTAAATCAGTTTTATTTTTTCCCACATTCCGTTTTTATTTGTTCCATTTTTGGCCTTTTTTGGTTTTTAATTTTTGAGCATTTGGTTTTTAGCATTTTTTGCAAATGTAACCCCAAGACAGTATATAAAGTAATGAAATATAGACAATTTATGCAATTATTACTGAAAACTTTAATGTTTTCATACCTTTAAACATATTTAAAGGCAAAAACATGGCACCAGTTATTCTCGTGTCCAACAAAACATTCCTTTTTTGGGGATAAACAAAAAAATAGGGTTAGGGTTATGTAATGATGAAAAAAAAAAAAAACACCCAAAAAATAAAAGAAAAAAAGATCTTTAGACATATGAATCGATTTTTAGGAATTAATATGAGAATCGATTTAGAATTGGGAAATCAATTTTTTCAACACAGGCCTAGAGATCTCTACGATAAAGTTATGAGGATAAGCTTTTAGCCAAGAATAATGAGCATTTTATCACAGATCGCTGAATGTGATTAAATGGAACTGTTGTTCAGAGAATTGTTTTCATATTTGTTCTGCATTGCACACTGAAAGAGTTAGTGATTGATTCAGATTACAGAATATATTACACAAAACCCCCAAACATGAGGAAAAAAGTCTTTTTGATTCCAAAATATTATGTATCAGCACATGAAAAAGTAATCTGGTCTTTTTTGGAGAGCTTAAAATGAGATGAATCCAACCTCAGATGAACAACAACAGCACGACATATTTCACCATGTCATTATTTATTCAACAAACCCTCAACCTCATTACTTCAACAGGAATTAAGATTGTAGCAGTCTAGCAGTTTCACAAGTGGAAAGCTTTAAAAACGTGAGCCGATCTTCCTGTGATAGTCCAGCCAGTTCCCTCCAAGATCAGGCTTCGGAAAGCTCAGAGAAACTGGGAAAGAAAAATAATCCTAAAGCGACATCGAAGTCTTTACAGGCCTCAGTTAGCATCACAGTTCATGCCAGTGCAAATATAAATAAGGATTGCACCAGCTGGACTTATTTGGAAAGGTTGCCAGGAGAAAGGCCAGAGTTGAAACACTTTTAAACAAACTAAAAGACTGTGTTCGGAGAGAAACGAGCAACAGTACAAGCTGTCGGATCAGAAACTACAAACTTGTAACATCGAATATGGATAGAAATGCAAATATCAGCTGTTTTTAACACTGTAAGATAAGGTAGAAAAGCTGTGGGAGACGCTCTGAAAGAGTATAGGAGGATTTTATCAGTGACTGCATTACGTCAAGCAGATAGATGTTTCCATGACGAGTTGCACTGTTGTGTTTGACTCGGTGCTCGGCAACATTCTTCATGTCAAGGCATTGTTTGTACTTGCAGTTTGTACTTTGTACTCTACTTTGCTGCTGGTGTTTCCGTGTCTCCCAGTGGAGGGTTGTACTCGGAGATCCATCTGCATCCGAACTATTTAGGCACCGTTTTTACACCGCTCCAATTTCAGACTCCTCTTTTTTTTCAGCATCATTAGTAACCTTTAAATCCTCTCTTTCTCTGGCAAAGCCAGTGTTGACATCCTTGTAATAGGCTTGGAGTCTCTCACAACAGACACATTTCATGCTTTTGCTCTAGTGCTCTGAACACAGAAATGTCTAAACAAGACAAGTGAGACAAGTTCAAAAAGGAGCCTGTCTGGCGGTGGGATGTAACCAGTACTCGAGTTGTAAAAGAAAATCAGGGGGGATGGTGGATTTTATCATATGGGGACAGATAATTTGTGCTGATTACAAATAATTTAAGTATTATAAATAATAGCAGTGACCAAAACACCTGCAGAAATACTGCAGGAATGACATAGCAGCAGTTAAATGCAGCCTTCTGTAAGCTTTAAATATCCACTGGACTTACATCAAATACATCAAAACACAAAAATAAAAAACACTTTTCTGAACTTATCAATATGACTCTGTCCTTCACAGGATAAGTAAAATGGATCACTGCAAAAACTCAAAATCTTAACAAGAATATTTGTCTTATTTCTAGTTAAAATGTCTCATTTTAGTAAAAAAAATCTCATTACACTTAAAACAAGACTCATCACTGGAAAAAACAACAATTTTCACCTGTTTCAAGTAGATTTTCACTTGAAATAAGTAGAAAAATCTGCCAGTGGAACGAGATTTTTTTTGCTTGTAATAAGAAGATAAATCTTGTCCCACTGGCAGATTTTCCTACTTATTTCAAGTGAAAATTTACTTGAAACAGGTGAAAATTGTCAAATAAGTTATTTTGCTGGGGTTATTTTTCTGGTGATGACTCTAAATGTTGAAATAGCAGTAAAACCACATTCATTGATGAAATGACATAAGGGATGGAAAGGGGGGAGGATTTTGACTGTTTTTATTTCAGGGGGGGGTGCTATCCCCCCTCATCCCCCCTCAACTCCAGTACTGGATGTAACTGTCTTCCTGCGTCTCTTTCTGTGACCCCAGTGATTCCAGATACGCTCCAGATCAGCTACACGCGCTCCCTGACCAGCCAGCCGGTGCCGGAGGGGGCCGAGCTGACCCTCACATGCTCATCCAGCATCCAGTCGCAGCAGCTCACGCACCTCTCCATCACGTTCGGGAAGCGCGGTGGCGAGGAGCCTTCGGCAGACGGAGATGGAGCGGAGGCCGGCACCGTCAGGGAGATCATCTCCATCGACAAGCTTCTGGGGGTCCTGCCCGGGAGCTTCTACAAGACGCGCTACGATGATGGAGAGATCACGCTGGAGAAGAGGAACGGAGAGGGCGGCCAGGGCGTGTACGTCATGAGGATGAAGGCGGTGCAGCCGGACGACTCCGGCTCGTATTTCTGCGAGGCCTCTCAGTGGATCCGGGACCCGGATCGCTCGTGGCAGAAGATCGCTCAGAGGACGCTGGACATCGGCAACCTGACCGTGAAGCAGTTAGGTCAGTATGACAAAGTAGGGATGGGCGGTATGGACTAAAACATTTATCACGATAATTTCTGGCATTTATCCCAATAACGATAAAAAAAATACCAATACAAAAATTTCTTTCTTTCTTTCTTTCTTTCTTTCTTTCTTTCTTTCTTTCTTTCTTTCTTTCTTTCTTTCTTTCTTTTTAGGCTCATTTCTTTCTTTCTTTCTTTCTTTCTTTCTTTCTTTCTTTCTTTCTTTTTAGGCTCATTTCTTTCTTTCTTTCTTTCTTTCTTTCTTTCTTTCTTTCTTTCTTTCTTTTTAGGCTTATTTCTTTCTTTCTTTCTTTCTTTCTTTCTTTCTTGGCTAATTTCTTTCTTTCTTTCTTTCTTTCTTTCTTTCTTTCTTTCTAGGCTAATTTCTTTCTTTCTTTCTTTTTAGGCTCATTTCCTTCCTTCCTTCCTTCCTTCCTTCCTTCCTTCCTTCCTTTCTTTTTAGGCTCATTTCTTTCTTTCTTTCTTTCTTTCTTTCTTTCTTTCTTTCTTTCTTTCTTTCTTTCTTTCTTTCTTTCTTTCTTTCTTTCTTTCTTTCTTTCTTTCTTTTTAGGCTCATTTCTTTCTTTCTTTCTTTCTTTCTTTCTTTCTTTCTTTCTTTCTTTTTAGGCTTATTTCTTTCTTTCTTTCTTTCTTGGCTCATTTTCTTTCTTTCTTTCTTTCTTTCTTTCTTTCTTTCTTTCTTTCTTTCTTTCTTTCTTTCTTTCTTTCATTCTTTCTTTCTTTCTTTCTTTCTTTCTTTCTTTCTTTCTTTCTTTCTTTCTTTTTAGGCTCATTTCCTTCCTACCTTCCTTCCTTCCTTCCTTCCTTCCTTCCTTCCTTCCTTCCTTCCTTCCTTCCTTCCTTCCTTCCTTCACGTTGTGCATCGATTTAACACAGAACTATAAATCAGTTTTACACAAAAACGTCATCAACGGGAATTTATAATTTTTACCGCGAGATGAAAAATTCTTACCGTGGGGAATTTTTTTGACGGTATATCATGAACGGTAAAATATTGCCCATCCCTACAACAAAGACACGGTTCCACTATAGTCCCTTTTATCACAACTATGATCGCATATGAACAGTGCCGTTAATTATTAAATCTACAGGAGGCAATTCATTCTTTTATAATAAACCACACTGCAGAATAACACTTACTGGACTAAGTTTGTATCATGCTTTTCTAAAGAGTCATAGAAAGTGCTTTACGAGATATTTGATATAATTAAAGCTGCGAGCAGCGATGAACGGGCGCTCGTACCCTTGTGCACGTTCAGGCTGCAGTGGAAGCTTGTATGACTTTCATGTAGATTCTTCAGGCCTGGACATTTAGCGGATGACACCACCCACGACTCTCTATGTCAAACCATTCAAAAGTTATGGCAGAAAGTAGGAACTATCAGATATCGACCAATCAGAAGAAGGGGCGGGGCTAATTTGCACCAATTATGTTCAAGGACTCAAAACAGAGTCCGATGACACCACCCACGACTCTCTATATCAAACCATTCAAAAGTTATGGCAGAGAATAGGAACTATCAAATATGGACCAATCAGATGAAGGGGGGGCGCGCTTTTTGGCGTCTATCGTTGCCACGGTAACGCTTTTGAGAAAAGTAATGCGCGTTGTCGCAGGATGGAGACGCACATTTTGATGTATAACACACCTGGGTGCACGTTACGATTCGGGCGAAGAAACGGCCGAAGAAATGGCATAAATTGCACCAAAATTACACGATTAATTCAAAATGGCTGACTTCCTGTTCGGTTTCGGCCATGGCGCCAAGAGACTTTTCTTTAAGTTGCAACATGATACAGGTGTGTACCGATTTTCGTGCAAGTACGTCAAACCGTATTGTGGGACTTGAGGCACAAAGTTTTCTAGGGGGCACTGTTTAGCTATTAGGCCACGCCCATCAATGCAAACCATTAAATATCAAATTTTTCGCCAGGCCTGGCTTGCGTGCAAAATTTGGTAACTTTTGGGGCACGTTTAGGGGGGCAAAAAGGCCCTCATTTCGTCGGAAAAATAAAAACGAGAAAAACAAGGATAAAAATAAAAATGAGGAAAACAATTCCTACAGATACAATAGGGCCTTCGCACTGTCAGTGCTCGGGCCCTAATTAAAGGTTCAGGAGACTTTCACAAAGAGGACGGTGTAAATGAGGGATTTTAAAGCAGTAAGAGAGGAAGTGGACAAAGATTTTCAGAATCATTTAGCTCCTATGTTTTACATCACAGTAAAAAATGGCAAAAAGCAAAGCAGATTTTGGTTTGATCTGTCATTGCCACTGAAGCAGTACAGTGTGCATCCTCCTAAATACGCAGAGCCCGTGAGAACACTGGACTCCTGAACTTTGCGTTTCATCCAGCTGAATAGCCGATATGGGAGCTGCTTGGCTCACTGACCTACTTTCTGAGTGGCTTTGGTTGTTTAAATAATAGAATAAATATTTGTATCTGATGTGCTCTCTCACTAGAAAGCTTGGACCCGGCATGGATTATCATCTAACAATTAAGTTTACTATACAGGACTGTCTCAGAAAATTAGAATATTGTGATAGTTTTTTTATTTTCTGTAATGCAATTAAAAAAACAAAAATGTCATACATTCTGGATTCATTACAAATCAACTGAACTATTGGAAGCTTTTTATTATTTTAATATTGCTGATTATGGTTTAAAATTTAAGATTAAGATTCCCAGAATATTCTAATTTTTTGAGATAGGATATTTGAGTTTTCTTAAGCTGTAAGCCATGATCAGCAATATTAAAATAATAAAAGGCTTGTAATATTTCAGTTGATTTGTAATGAATCCAGAATGTATGAGATTTTTGCATTACAGAAAATAAAGGACTTTATCACAATATTCAAATTTTCTGAGACAGTCTTGTATATAAACCAGTTCCTATATAAGAAGTAACTGCAAACTTCTTATCATAGTATCTTAGAACCTGAATTGATGAAATCAAAGGTCTTAGAAAAGACTAAAGGTAGTTATTTTCGTTTCCCATGGTGCAAAACCAAGATAAGGCATCGATCACTCAGAACAGCCAGGACTGAGTTTCCTGCCCGTCCCGTCTCTCCTCTGCACTGCAGCAGTCAGTCGGCTTGACAGACAAGCAGAATCCAGGCCTTGTTTATCCAGCTGGATTGAATAAGTGAGGAGCAGAGGGCCGTGTGCTTGGATAAACGCCTCTGGCCATGCCGTACGTATGAACGGCCGTATCGTGTTTTCTCCTCCTGGACCACAAAGACGAGCTCTCTGTCAGACTGATGTGTTCATTCACGGTTAAAACAGAACTGCTGCGCTTTTGTCAGCAGTCACTTCTTCACTGCTGCTCTTTTTTTGTAGTTATTATAATGCTGAGAGGAGGAACAGGTACAAGTGCTAAAGGGAATCTCAGCGAGATGTTTGCAGGGAGCCCAAATCTTTCTCTTCTGCGTCAACTTGACGCTTAACAGCTCATCAGTGCGTGCATTGTCTCTTTCTTAACAGACACCCGCTAACAAGCACTATGCTAATACAATAGTCTCCTTTTGTTTGCATAAAAATGCCATGTATTTGGTTCAGAGAGGCTTTGCAGACACAACAGGTTATTGTTGACATCCTATTATTTTACCAGGCTCTTAGAAAGTACGTTTATTTACATACAAGCTCAGGGAGTGGTTATCTTTAAGTTCACGATTCTTGATTATTAGGCCCAATCCCAATACACCCCCTACTTTCTTCCACTAGCCCTCCCTCACTATCACTACCCCTAAAAAAGAAGGGAAAGATTTTAGGGCACTTGAAATCTTCCCAGGTCTGTCCCAATACACCCACTACTCCTACTTTCACCACCACCCCTAAAATTAGGAAGCTGAGAGCTAAAAGCTGTTTTAATTTCAGCTCTAGCGCTGTTAATATGGCACTTTATTAAGTTTTAATATTTTTTCAAGCGTAAAAGTAACCGTTAAGATCCCCAACCTGGGCTCAGTTAATCCAAATAAAGCCTGTTAAGAAATTTGACCCGATGTTTTCGGCGATGAAGAGACCGGGGCGCAGCAGCAGCAGAAGCCGTACAGACGTGATCGCCAGGTCAACCTGCGCCGTCGTCCCGGGGAGAAACCTGCAGCTCTTTGGAGAATTACCGCTGGCTGAAATAAATCATTTAGGAAGATACATGTTGGTTTAATAGATGAAATCTAACAGTTGTAGCTACACCTGTTAAGAAATTTGCTCCAAAAATTTCGGGATTTCTGCCTGCCTGCCGGAACAGGAGCTGATTTATGGTTTTGCGGTAAATCGATGCAGAGCCTACGGCGTAGGGTACGGCGTACGGAACCATAAATCTGCCTTTATTCTGGCGAGGTTTGAAAAAGACTTTGCAACAACGGGCAAACGAGTGATTATGTACATTCTCTGAGTGAATATTATGAAAGTAAAATATATATTTATCGCTAAAAATGTAATCAAAACGCATTTTTATGCAGAAACTAACTCAAAATATTGATTTTATTCACTAAAAAATAAGAAATGTCAGCCATGTTTTTTTTTTTATTCAGTCCGCAAATGACGACGAAAAGCATTCTGGGAAATTTTTATGTCCCTAGATAAGCTAGTGTGCATCGAAAAACACTCACTCCGTAGGGACAGATTCATAGCCACTACACTAGTTTTCTTCACTCCCCCTAGGTGGAAAGAGGAATTGGGACACCACTACCCTCACGGGAACACGCAAAATGTAGGGGTAGGGATGAAAACTAGGGGTAGTGAAAGTATTGGGACAGGGCCTTAGTGTGTTGTTAAGAGACACTGAATATACACAGTATGGATGAGATAATATTTTACATCTGGAGGATCTTTTTATGTTCACATATAATAAACAGTAAATCTTAAATTGTTACACCTAAAAAATAATTGCTTGTGCTGATTATGGATAGTGTGTGCCATATCCAACGGGGACTTACTCTGCTTTTATTCTTACACGTTATTGTCTGAAGATATTAATAAAACGTCTGACGTCTTGGATTTATGTGGAAGATAATCCTCCTGTAGTCACTGTTGTAGTGTAGTGCTCCGTGTTTTGATTTCTGTGTTTGAATGTGTGATGTTGGAGACATCTTTTGCCTGCTTTGCGTTAATCTATTATGTGTGATGTAGTAGAGAAGCCACTCATGCTTCCCCAGAACTACTACTGGAAGTATATCACTTCCTGTAAAAATGTTTAATGTGGCAGACTAAGTACCGGTTTGTGGCCTTTCACCGATATTGAAATAGGACTCTCTGGAACATAAAATGTGTTCATTTCTCTCCCTCTTGTCCTCTTGTCCCCTCGTACACAGCGGAGTCTCTGAGCGTGACGTCCTCACCCAGGGGGGACGTGACCCTGCAGATTGGTTCGCCTCTCATCCTGACCTGCGAGGTCTTGGGGCTGCCGTCTGACGGGAACTCGGGCCTGCTGGTTCAGTGGATGAAAAGGGGGTCTGGAAACGGAGAAGTCGCTGGAGCCGGAGGCGTCGAGGTATTCTCATTATACTCGTTTATTTACAGCTAAAATGGTTTCTTATCTGCAACCCTTTTTGCTATCTGGCAGGCCAAGGTGAAGGTTAAAAGATTAGTCCAATGTGTAATTACCTTGAATATAACAGATAGTTAATCGTGATTATCAGGATTTGGAGGTTACATGCATTTTCTCTAACTGTGTCATTATTAGGGCCCGAGCACTGACAGTGCGAAGGCCCTATTGTATCTGTAGGAATTTTTTTCCTCCTTCTTCTGATGAAATGTGGGCCTTTTTTCCCCCTAAACGTGCCCCAAAAGTCACCAAATTTTGCACGCAAGCCAGGCCTGGCGAAAAATTTGATATTTAATGGTTTGCATTAATGGGCGTGGCCTAACGGCTCAACAGCGCCCCCTAGAAAACTTTGTGCCTCAAGACCCACAATACGGTTTGACGTACATGCACGAAAATCGGTACACACCTGTAGCATGGCACAACTTAAAGAAAAGTCTCTTGGCGCCATGGCCGAAACCGCACAGGAAGTCGGCCATTTTGAATTAATCGTGTAATTTTGGCGCATTTTATGCCATTTCTTCGGTCGTTAATGCGGCCCGAACCGTAACGTGCACCCAGGTGTGTTATACATCAAAATGTGCGTCTCCATCCTGCGACAATGGGCATTACTTTTCTCAGTCAAAAGCGTTACCGTGGCGACGATAGATGCCGAAAAGCGCGCCCCCCCTTCATCTAATAGGTCCATATTTGATAGTTCCTACTTTCTGCCATAACTTTTGAATGGTTTGACATAAAGAGTCATGGGTGGTGTCATCGGACTCGGTTTTGAGTCCTTGGCCATAATTACTGTGAATTATCCCCGCGCCTTCTTCTGATTGGTCAATATTTGATAGTTCTTATTTTCTGCCATAACTTTTGAATGGTTTGACATGAAGAGTCATGGGTGGTGTCATCAGACTTCTTTTTGAGTCCTTGACCTTTATTGGTGGAAATTGCACGCGCGAGGGCCCGTTCATCGCTGCTTGCAGCTTTAATTCTTACTTGGTTCAGCTTTGTTGACAGATAAAAATACTTAAATGACAGCATATTTCAGTTTACAGTCTAACACAACAGTGACAGTCTAACACCTTGCTTCCTGTGAAGGTTACGGTGGCCCAGATGAGCCCAGACGGCACCGTGAGCTGGGGCGACGACCTCAGCAGGTCCAGCGGAGGCTCCTTGGAGAAGGTGGCGGAGGGGAAGTACTCGCTGAAGCTCTTCTCAGCTCGGCCCTCCGACTCGGGGGTGTACCGGTGTGTGGTGAGCGTCTATGCTGGCAGAAGAAATCCCGGCCCGTCTACGCCGGTGACACTCACCCAGAGGTCGGAGGGAGTCACTGTCAACCTTAAGACCAAAGGTGAGCGGCGTGTGTTTTGATGACACGTGGGCCTCGGCTTCGTTATCTGCCACAGACGGGGATGGGGCGATCATTTGATTACTCCAGTATGGGGATCGGCTGGCAAAGGGGGGGGGGGGATCTCCTGAATTTAATAATTAATATGAACATGTTAAATCAAGATCTTTACACTATAGATGCTGTTTTAAGCTATCCAAACCAAGGTAGGACTTATCAGTTAACAATTTTATATTAGGAATAGGGATGGGTGGTATGGACTAAAAAATGTATCACGATAATTTCTGGCATTTATCCCGATAACGATAAAAATGACGATTAAAAAAAATACCAATTAAACTCCACCTTTTTAACTATAAATCTATCTCGCTCTCAGATCCGCCATGTTTGTTACACAAAAACGTCATCAACGGGGATTCTTTCTTTCTTTCTTTCTTTCTTTCTTTCTTTCTTTCTTTCTTTCTTTCTTTCTTTCTTTCTTTCTTTCTTTCTTTCTTTCTTTCTTTCTTTCTTGCTTGCTCCTTTCTTTCTTTCTTTCTTGCTTGCTCCTTTCTTTCTTTCTTTCTTTCTTTCTTTCTTTCTTTCTTTCTTTCTTTCTTTCTTTCTTTCTTTCTTTCTTTCTTGCTTGCTCCTTTCTTTCTTTCTTTCTTTCTTTCTTTCTTTCTTTCTTGCTCCTTTCTTTCTTTCTTGCTCATTTCTTTCTTTCTTTTTTTCTTTCTTTCTTTCTTTCTTTCTTTCTTGCTTGCTCCTTTCTTTCTTTCTTTCTTTCTTTCTTGCTCCTTTCTTTCTTTCTTTCTTTCTTTCTTTCTTTCTTTCTTTCTTTCTTTCTTTCTTTCTTTCTTTCTTTCTTTCTTTCTTTCTTTCTTTCTTTCTGGCCCATTTCCTTCCATCCTTCTGCGTGGATTTAACGCAGAACCATAATTCAGGATTCAAACAAAAACGTCATCAACGGGAATTTATCGTTTTTACCGTGAGATACAAATTCTTATCTTATCGTGAACGGTAAAATATCGCCCATCCCTAATTAGGAAGTCATTTTACATCTGTACCATCCTCAAAGAGTTTCCAGTGCACAAAGAGAGAGGTGCAAAACACTAAACTTGGCCTGAAGACTGGTTCTCAATAATATGTGTTCTTTTGTGAAACGCCATCAGTCGCAGCGGAGGTACGATTCAGTACAGTCAAACGCTCTGGAGGTGTTCTTCCTCCACAAGCTACATCCAGTGTAGACTCCTTGAAAAAACAAAGCATCCCAGAATGAATTTCACATCAATGAGTAGGAGTAAAGGTGGAGGAGGAAGCTCAGAATTTGAAGTGAACACTTTAAAACTCTTTATCTGTGTTGGAATGGAGCTTTATGTTATTCTATTGTGAGAGTCGTTCTTCTAACTTGACATCTGCACCATTTTCCAACATTTATGCTGCCAATCCAACCAGCAAAAAGTCCAAACTGCTTCCTCCCATCCCCCTCGGTACTTTTTCCCAGCTTAAATTTCCTATGAACGACCAAATAACGCAGGTCCAGACTTGACATTCTTGCTGTTGAGAAATAAACGCCCATCAGCGAGACTGTGAGATGTGCAGCCTCACAGAAATTTGAGCACAGCTGGAGAACTTTGTTCTTTTCACTTCTGATTTCACCGACTATTTAGTTTTTATTTAGCTGCTGTGTTATTATGAACTCGGAGAGAGTTTTTTGCATTCATGGAGAGATTAGTTGCCTGGGATGTGAAGAACCGTTTGGTTGCAGAGTTTTATCATGAAATATAGAACTGGACATCAGGAATGGGTGATATTTTACCGTTCACGAAGGAAGGAAGGAAGGAAGGAAGGAAGGAAGGAAGGAAGGAAGGAAGGAAGGAAGGAAGGAAGGAAGGAAGGAAGGAAGGAAGGAAGGAAGGAAGGAAGGAAGGAAGGAAGGAAGGAAGGAAGGAAGGAAGGAAGGAAGGAAGGAAGGAAGGAAGGAAGGAAGGAAGGAAGGAAGGAAGGAAGGAAGGAAGGAAGGAAGGAAGGGAGAAAGAAAGGAAGGGAGGAAGGAAGGGAGAAAACAAGGAAAGGAGGAAGGAAGGGAGGGAGGGAGAAAACAAGGAAAGGAGGAAGGAAGGAAGGAAGGAAGGGAGAAAGAAAGGAAGGAAGGAAGGAAGGGAGGAAGGAAGGGAGAAAACAAGGAAAGGAGGAAGGAAGGGAGGAAGGGAGAAAACAAGGAAAGGAGGAAGGAAGGGAGAAAGAAAGGAAGGAAGGAAGGAAGGAAGGAAGGAAGGAAGGAAGGAAGGAAGGAAGGAAGGAAGGAAGGAAGGAAGGAAGGAAGGAAGGAAGGAAGGAAGGAAGGAAGGAAGGAAGGAAGGGAGAAAACAAGGAAGGGAGAAAGGAAGGAAGGAAGGAAGGAAGGAAGGGAGAAAGGAAGGAAGGAAGGGAGAAAGAAAGGAAGGAAGGAAGGAAGGAAGGAAGGAAGGAAGGGAGGAAGGAAGGGAGAAAACAAGGAAAAGAGGAAGGAAGGAAGGAAGGGAGAAAACAAGGAAAGGAGGAAGGAAGGGAGGGAGGAAGGGAGAAAACAAGGAAAGGAGGAAGGAAGGAAGGAAGGAAGGGAGAAAGAAAGGAAGGAAGGAAGGAAGGGAGGAAGGAAGGAAGGAAGGAAGGGAGAAAACAAGGAAAGGGGGAAGGGAGGAAGGGAGAAAACAAGGAAAGAAGAAAGAAAGAGATTCCCGTTGATGACGTTTTTGTGTAACAATCATAGCGGATCTGAGAGCGAGATAGATTTATAGTTACAAAGGTGGAGTTGAATTGGTATTTTTTTTTTATCTTCATTTTTATCGTTATCAGGATAAATGCCAGAAATTATCGTGATACATTTTTTAGTCCATACCGCCCATCCCTAGTGGACATTCAGATGTGCGTGTTGACTGTTTTCAGTGCGTCTAACAAACCCGCGAAACTCCCTGGAAATTAGAGTAGTTATGAAAAATATTCACCTCGAGTTTTTTGGTTCAAGGCTTGATCAAACCATTGTTACATCTGTTTAGTTTCAACTTTTTTTTTTTGGCTGTTCTTCTTCTTTCCACAGATGTTTTGGTTTCAGCCGTGGCTCAGCTCCCTCGTGGGCCTCTGCTCAAGCGCGGCAGCACCATCACCTTGATCTGCAACGCCACCGTGACGACCACGGGCCCGGCCCAGGCTCAGGTGCAGTGGCTGCGCTGGCCCATCCCCGAGTCTGCCGTCAGGAGGGAGTCGGACGCCGCGCCGGTGGAGCCTCCCGTCGTGGAAACGCCCAAAGTGATCGCTGCTCTGATGTACAACGGTGTGGCCAATACCTACGCTAACAGCAGTGAAATCAGCGTGGACCGGCTGTCGGCCGTCAGCTACAGACTGAGGGTCCACGTGGCCACGATGGAGGACCAGGGCATGTATGCGTGTCACGCGGAGGCGTGGGGGCAGGACCCGCATGGAGGCTGGTACAACACCGGGGCCAAAGCAGAGTCAAATGCAGTGACTGTTTACCTATATTCCAGAGGTAAGAGCCTTATTCTGGGTTAGTTGTGTCCAGTGTTGTGCTAGTTACTGAAAAATAGTAGCTAGTTACCGTTACTAGTTACTTCATTAAAAAGTAACTCAGTTAGTAACTCAGTTACTTAGACCAAAAAGTAATGCGTTACTATGAAAAGTAACTTTTTAGGTACTTTAAATAAAAAAATTATTTTAAATGCTCCCATTTAATGCCCCTCTAGCCTTCATTTCAGCAGGTACTGTATGGATTTGCATTGTGCATCCCTGGGGTCGGCAACCCGCAGCTCTTTAGCGCCGCCCTAGTGGCTCCTAGAGCTTTTTCAAAAATGTTTGACCTTTTTTTTCCTTTTTTCCTTCTTTTTTTTCTCTTTTCTCTTTTTTTTCTTTTTTCTTCTTTTCCTTTTTTTCTCCTTTTTTCTTTTTTCCTTTCCTTTTTAATCTCGACATTTTGACTATTTTCTCGAAATTTTGACTTTTCTCGACATTTCGACTTTTTTCTCAATATTTCAACTTTTTTCTCTAAATTTCGACTTTTTTCTCGACATTTCGACTTTTTTCTCAAGATTGTACTTCAACATTAATCGTGACATTTCAACTTTTTTCTTTAAATTTTGACTTTTTTCTCGACATTTCGACTTTTTTCTCAAGATTGTACTTCAACATTAATCGTGACATTTCAACTTTTTTCTTTAAATTTTGACTTTTTTCTCGACATTTCAACTTTTTTCTCGACATTTCAACTTTTTTCTCGAAGTGCATAATGAAAAAAAAAATCTTTCCCCAGTTATAACTAATACATTACATGCAGCATGTGTTGCCTTCATTCTAAGACTTTTCATTTTTTGCGGCTCCAGACATATTCGTTTTTTGTGTTTTTGGTCCAATATGGCTCTTTCAACATGTTGGGTTGCCGACCTCTTTGTGCATCGTGTTCTGCATTCTAAAGAGTCTCCCCACTTCTTCACTTCCTGTGTCACGAGACCTTTTGATGAATCGTTCATTACAGTCTCAGATATAATCCATGGTGGCATGTCGGTTTATAAGAAGAGAAAAGAGCGACAACAACGACCCATAACTATGTTCTTCTATCAAAAACACTCCTGCACCGCGGCTTTAGGAGAAAAAGACGCTAGAGAGTCTGGATGCAGCGGCTCAGAAGAGCAGGGAAATACGTGCAAGGCGGGGCTGATCTCCCCAATTTGAAGCCTTCTATAATAACTGTAAAAATAATTTCACTTATCACGGGTTCTTTTTGGAACATAACCCCTGCGAAAAACCAGGGATTACTGTAATGACAATATCTCCACGTTGCGAAACTCGCCTTCTCTTGGCTCATGACCGTCATGTTTTTGAAAGCACACACACGGCCACTACGTTTCCTCCGGTCTCCGCGTGTGGGGAAAAAAGGCTTCACTGCAGCCAGAAATAACGGAGTAACGCACCGTTTGGTACCGGTTATTGCGTTACTGAATTTAAAAAGTAATGCGTTAGAGTATTAGGGTGCTTTCACACCTGTGGCCCGTTTGTTTTGTTCCGATTCAGGGGCTAAATCGCAAAACTAACGGCGTTACTGTAACGCGTTACTAAATAACACTCTTCTTCTGAGCGGCTCCGCTGGAGCTTTTCAGGGTTTTTAGGAGCAAATGTTGTTTTTGAACTGGAGGATCAACGAGAGAGCCATAGAGGCATCCTTTGGTTCCAAATGGGAGAACAGCCAGCAAAGACATCTAATATTTACTCTCAACTTGAAATAATACCTCATATATTTGATCCATTGCAGACTGCAGGGCAGGGATCTTCAGTGTTTACCTTACGCTCTCAGTCTTACACTTTGGATTTCTGGACACAGCTGGTTCAATTTTGTAGGGTTACTTGTGGTCCAACACGTTTCCCTAAAAGGTTCTTAGTTTTAAGCTTACATTATGAGTTTTTATCCATATTTTAGGAGAAATGTTAAGTTAAAACATCTTAACAAAGGTGGGAGTGCAGACTATGAATGGGCGATATTTTACCGTTCACGATATACCGTCAAAAAAATGATAAATTCCCCTTGATGACGTTTTTGTGTAAAGCCGGATTTATGGTTCTGTGGTTAAAACGACGCACAACGGGAAGGAAGGAAGGAAGGAAGGAAGGAAGGAAGGAAGGAAGGAAGGAAGGAAGGAAGGAAGGAAGGAAGGAAGGAAGGAAGGAAGGAAGGAAGGAAGGAAGGAAGGAAGGAAGGAAGGAAGGAAGGAAGGAAGGAAGGAAGGAAGGAAGGAAGGAAGGAAGGAAGGAAGGAAGGAAGGAAGGAAGGAAGGAAGGAAGGAAGGAAGGAAATGAGCCTGAAAGAAAGAAAGAAATGAGCCTGAAAGAAAGAAAGAAATGAGCCTGAAAGAAAGAAAGAAATGAGCCTGAAAGAAAGAAAGAAAGAAAGAAAGAAGGAAGGATAAATTCCCGTTGATACGTGTTTGTGTAACAAACATGGCGGATCTGAGTCATTACAGTTTTGCAGTACAGGTGTAACTCATTTAATTGGTTTTTATCAATTCAATTTAATTGGTGTAGTTTAGTAGCATTTAGTATCTTTTAGAGCAGTGTTTTGGGGGCTCCAAGGACTGAATGTGGTGATAGATTTAGTTACAAAGATGGAGTTGAATTGGTATTTTTTTTATCGTCATTTTTATCATTATCGGGATAAATGCCAGAAATTATCGTGGTGTAGTGGGTTACATAATTCACTTAGGAACCCTCTGCGGGTTAATGTGGTTCCGCCCGGATAGGGCGCAGTGACGGACGTTACGCTTCCCGTTCTGTGTTGTTGTGGTTTGAATGGCTGATGTTAATAAACGGCTCGCGCCGGCTTTCAACATTCATACTCCGCCTCCGACTCCCGTTCTTCGGCACCACACTGGTGACCCCGACGTCAGTCTCGCTGAAGACTCAGAGACTGAACCGAACATGGCAAACAACGCTACTTTTCTGAAGTTGCCGGAGTTTTGGGAGACATCAGCGGCGGCATGGTTCGCCCAGACCGAGGCGCAGTTCGCGCTCCGCAACGTCACAGACGACGATGCGCGCTATTACCACGTTGTCTCGGCGCTGGGGAGTTCCACCGCGACCAGGTCGGTGAGTTTCATCACCACCCCTCCAGCCCGGAATAAATATGAGGCTTTTAAAGCTTACCTCCTCAAGACTTTTGAGCTGTCGCGGGCAGAACGGGCCAGACGGCTGTTTGCAATCCAGGGACTTGGGGACAGCAAACCTTCCGAGCTGATGGAGGTGATGTTGAACCTGCTGGGTGCAGAGGAGCCCAACTTTCTTTTTGTTGAGCTGTTCCTCCGCCACATGCCTCCTCGCGTTCAGACAGCTCTGGCCAACACTGTTATTACGGAGCCCCGCGCCCTGGCCGAGGAGGCTGATCGTTTTTTCCTGGCTGCTCAGCGTTGCACCCCGGAGGTGCTGGCCCTGACACGCAGCTATACACCTGCGGGTGGCGACACGCCGACCAAGAAGGGACTCACTGCTGCTGACGGCGGCGCCGGCTCTGGTATGTGCTATTACCATGCACGCTTTGGCGCTAAGGCGAGCAAGTGCCGTCCCCCCTGTACCTACGCGGCGGGAAACGCCAGAGCCTGCGCTCAGTAGCAGCCGTGAGCGCAGGCACGACGAACCGGCTGTTGTTTGTCCGAGACGCCATCTCTGGACTCAAGTTCCTCTGCGACACCGGCGCACAGAGGAGTGTGCTGCCGGCTACGGCGGACGACACCGCCGGTGGTTCCCAGGGGCCGCCACTGACGTCTGCAGACAACACCCCTATCCGCTCCTACGGCACGAGGACCGTGGACTTGTGTTTTGGGGGTCAGCGATTCACGTGGGACTTTGTCACTGCTGACATCTCTTTCCCCCTCGTCGGCGCTGATTTTTTGCGCGCGCACGGTTTGCTGGTGGACGTCAAGAACGGCCGCCTTGTTGACGCGCTGACCTTCTCCACGATCGCGTGTGTTTCTGGGGAGGCGACCTGCAGTGGGCTCTCCGGCTCGCTCTCGGAGGGGGACAACTACCAGATCCTCCTCGGTGAGTTTCCCAGCCTGACTGAACCCACCTTCTCTGCGGCCACGACCAAACATGGTGTGGAGCACCACATCGTGACCGAGGGCCCCCCGGTCCATGCTAGGGCCCGGCGGCTCAACCCCGAGAGGCTCGAGGTCGCCAGGTCTGAGTTCGCCAACATGGAGCGCCTTGGCATCGTTCGGCGTTCGGACAGCCCGTGGGCGTCGCCGCTCCACATCGCCCCCAAGCCAGGGGGTGGGTGGCGGCCGTGCGGCGATTACCGCCGTTTGAATGACGCCACTACTCCCGATCGCTACCCAGTCCCGCACATCCAGGACTTCTCCGTGCACCTGGCGGGTAAGCTGATTTTTTTCTAAGGTGGACCTGGTGCGTGGTTACCACCAGGTCCCCGTGCGTCCCGCTGACGTCCCTAAGACGGCCGTAGTCACGCCGTTTGGCTTATTCGAGTTTCTGCGCATGCCGTTTGGACTTAAGAATGCGGCTCAGTCCTTCCAACGGCTGATGGACTCGGCGCTCAGGGACATGCCTTACGTTTTCGTCTACCTGGACGACATTCTCGTCGCCAGCTCCTCGGAGGGGGAGCACCTGGCGCACCTCCGGGGCCTCTTCACACGGCTCAGCGAGCACGGCCTCATCGTGAACCCGGCTAAGTGCCAGTTCGGGTTGCCCTCAATCCACTTCCTTGGGCACCTCATCAACAAGGACGGGGCCGCCCCCCTTCCGTCGAAGGTGGAGGCCGTTGCTGCTTTTCCCCGCCCGGATACCGCTGGGGCGCTCCGAGAATTTCTCGGGATGGTGACATTCTATCACCGGTTCATCCGCCGGGCAGCCCACACCATGCGCCTGCTGTACGAGGCTCTCAAAGGCAAGTCTGCCAACCAGGCCGTCGACTGGACGGCCGAGAGGGAGGCCGCGTTCGAGGCCACCAAGGCTGCCCTGAGCCAGGCGGCTCTGCTGGCTCACCCGGCACCTGGGGCTCCGGTGGCAGTCACGACCGACGCGTCGGATTACGCCGTCGGCGCAGTGCATGAGCAGTGGGTCGGCGGCGCCTGGCAGCCGCTCGCCTTTTTCAGCCGCCAGTTGACCCCCAGAGAGCGCAAATACAGTGCGTTCGACAGGGAACTCCTGGCCCTCTTCCTGGCAATCCGCCACTTCCGTTTCCTCCTGGAGGGTCGGGATTTTACGGCTTTCGTGGACCACAAACCCCTCACGTTCTCCATGTCTAAAGTGGCTGAACCGTGGTCTGCCCGCCAGCAGCGCCAGTTGGCGTTTATATCGGAGTACACCACCGACGTCCGACACGTCGCCGGTAAGGACAACGTGGTCGCGGACTGCCTCTCCAGGGCGGTTGTAGGGGCGGTCCAGTTGGGTGTCGACTACGCCGGCATGGGCGCGGACCAGGCCTCGGACCGCGGGATCCAGGCCCTCAGGGCCTCCGACACCGGGTTGCGCCTGGAGGAGGTCGCGGTCGGTGACTCGGGTGTCAGACTGTGGTGTGACCTCTCTACTGGCCAGCCTCGACCGCTGGTTCCTGCTGACTGGAGGCGGGGCGTGTTTGAGGCAGTGCACAATCTCTCCCACCCTGGCAGAAAGCCGACCGTTAGGTTGGTTTCTCAGAAGTTCGTGTGGCAGGGGCTGAAGAAGGACGTGAGGGCGTGGGTCGACGCGTGTGTGGCCTGCCAGCGGGCTAAGGTGCACCGTCACACCAGGGCCCCCTTTGAAACCTTCACTGTTCCGGAGCGGAGGTTCGACCACGTTCACGTCGACCTGGTTGGTCCGCTGCCCCCTTCGCAGGGCTTCACCTATCTCCTCACGGTGGTCGACAGAACGACGCGCTGGCCCGAGGCCATTCCCCTCGCCTCGACAACCTCTTCCGACGTGGCCCGGGCATTCATCGGGACGTGGGTTGCGCGTTTCGGGACCCCTTCCGACCTCTCCTCGGACCGCGGCCCGCAGTTTACTGCGGAGCTATGGAACGTGGTCGCGGACGGTTTGGGGGTCAAACTACACCGCACCACGGCCTACCACCCCCAGGCGAACGGCCTGGTGGAGAGGTTCCACCGTTCGATGAAGGCAGCCCTCCGCGCGAGCTTAACGGATGGCAACTGGGTGGATAAACTCCCATGGGTCCTCCTGGGCCTGAGGTGCGCCCCCAAGGAAGACCTGCAGTCCTCTTCTGCTGAGTTGGTCTACGGGCAGACCCTGCGGGTTCCGGGGGATTTCATCCCGAGCGCCACTGCCCCCTGTTCGCCAGCCACGCAGCGCGCCGCCCTGCTGGAGGCCGCTGGGGCGTTCACGCCCATCCCTACATCACAGCACGGCTCCCCCACCTTCAAGGTGCCCACCAGTCTGCGCTCGACGGATTTCGTGTTCGTTCGCCATGATGCCCACCGCGGCCCCCTGCGCCCTCCCTACGACGGGCCGTTTAGGGTCCTGCAGCACGGGGTTAAGAGCTTGGTTGTGGACATGGGCGGTAGGCCTGAGACTGTCTCTGTGGATAGGGTTAAGCCGGCCCACGTGGACATTTCCCGGCCATTGGAGTTGGCACAAGCCCCTCGTAGGGGCCGGCCCCCTGGGCCCTCGTCCCTGCCCCCGGTTGAGAGGCCCGCGCCGCTGTTGGCGCGTCGGCCCCCCGGCTCTGCGGTTGGTGCGGCCGCACCTTCGACCCCGCCCCCCTCGACCCCGGTTTTTCGCACCCGTAGGGGTCGGGCTGTCGTTCCCCCGCGGCGGGGGGATTTTGACTATGGGTGAATTCTGGGGGGGCTGGTGTAGTGGGTTACATAATTCACTTAGGAACCCTCTGCGGGTTAATGTGGTTCCGCCCGGATAGGGCGCAGTGACGGACGTTACGCTTCCCGTTCTGTGTTGTTGTGGTTTGAATGGCTGATGTTAATAAACGGCTCGCGCCGGCTTTCAACATTCATACTCCGCCTCCGACTCCCGTTCTTCGGCACCACAGTGATACATTTTTTAGTCCATACCGCCCATCCCTAGTGCAGACATGATTTGAGATACTCCATTCGGAAAAGATCATGCATAATTTTTTTTACTTTCACCTGAAATAACAAAATAGTTGCTGCGTCAGAAATCTCAGTCTTGGAAAAAGAGATGTCAGGACACTGGAAAGACAACTAAATCAACTAAAAGTATTGTGTGTTTGTGCCAAGGACCACGTTTCCCTGCAAATTAGTGACATAGTACAGGATCCTCAGGCACTTCAACAGCAATAGTTATTTAAATACCTCCCGAAAGAGGTAAACGGAAGCAAATTGCAGATTTGCTTCTGAATAAAACCATCAGCACTGAGCTGAGGTTCTCAAAGGGGGACAGACGCCAGCCAGTCCGGCAGCTCAGAGGACCTGATGAAGATCTGCCGGCTCGGGCAGTGTGGGAGTGGGCCAGTACTGGGCCAGTACTGGCCCAGTGCTGCTCTCAGTGGATGCTGCTGACTCTTACCAACAGTTACTCCGGTTACCGTTGGCGGAAAGAGTGTGATTTCTGTCCAAGCCTCCAATAAGAAAAGCAATCACAGTGGGCGAGAGAGCCGGACGTGTCTTGCCATGGGAAGGCCTGATGGACTTTGTTTTCAGCTCATTGTCTTTCTGGAGAATCTACTTGTGTTCACTGTTCTGCAGCAGATAGTTTGAGGTTTACCTGAAGAGCTATGCTGTATTCCTCCTCTTTTAATATTTGAACCACTTAAAGGTATAGTCTGTAATCGTATTCAAAAACATTTATTGTTATACTGGGTGAAATGGTCCTTCCATCCTGAGAGTAGCCAGTGAATAATGTGTTCAGAAAAAGGAAAGAAAAAAATCCGACCTCTCTGACAGCTTTAATCCTGTAAAAACTCTGACCCAGAGCCGTCTGGGAGATTTGCGAGGCCCGCGAAATGGCTAGGGGGGGAAATTTTCAAGTTTTTCGGGTCGGATCGGGTGTCTATATGCGCAATTTTAACTCTCCAATTAGCAAAATACTGGATACCTTCCCCTGCCTCATCATAACCTCGGCTTGCCTCGACGCGGGGCCCCACGGCTGCTTGAGACCCGGTTGATCGGTGATTTTTGTAACAAATTTATCAAACGAGCCTTTCAGAGAGGCATTAAACTCTTCCATTTTCTTTAGTTTTTCTTTTTTTCTTTTTTCATCCCCTGATGGAAATTTCCTGAATCTGTCTCGTTCTCTCGACATTGTGTGACAGTTTGTTCCAACTCCACCCGTCTGGATCAGAGCACCTTGTGTCTGCGCTTGGTCTGACGCAGTTGTATTGAACAACAGACACGTGCATTATTGCACATATATTTATTGATATGCACAGACTAGTACACATTTAGGTCTGTAATGGAATGTGACTGTTGTCATATTATAAGGGAAAAAAGGAAAAAAAAAAAAATGTAAATTTTTTTTTTTTTTTTTTTCCAAAAACGGCCCATAGCGCGAGGCCCCTTTGGGCGCGAGGCCCCTTTGGGCGCGAGGCCCCGTGCGGTCGCACGGTTCGCACCCCCCTTGCGGCGGCCCTGCTCTGACCAATCTATTTTTTGCGCATCGAGTGGCACGGATTGGTCAGAGGACCAGAGGATTGGCAGGGGGGAAAGAACCAATCAGATGCCTTCATTTTAAGTCCCGCCCACGCACCCCTATGTCCCATGCGCGCACTCGTCACGTCGAAAATCTTGCCGGAAAACTTCACACACTCGAGTCACGTTTGCTGAAGAATGGCGCAGAAAACGAGAAAACGCAGCCAAAAATCCCACCTCCCCAGTATGGGGGTCCGTGGGGATGGAGGCGTCTCCATCCCGGCGAGGGCGGAGAGGGCCGGTGCGGGTGGCGGTGCGCTGCGGTGCCGTGCAGGCTCTGTTGCCACGGCTACGCCGTAGGGTACACCGTAGCTTCCGGCATAGGGTACGCGGCGACGCGCACCATTCTGCGTTGGTGTAACACAGAACCATAAATCAGCCTTCAGTGTGTGCTCTGTCTGCTGTTCTGAACTTCTCTGTTGTTCTCATTTTGCTGGGACGTCGGTCCCTCCACCGAGACACAACTTTTGTGTTATGCGTTCATTGTTGTGTCTAAAAATGATGCGTAGTTCCCACCCAATCAGGAACGGTACAGATATTTTGTGATATTTTTTTATATTTATAAGAAAATAAAATTATAAAAAAATAAAGGATCCCCATAACTTTGATTGGGTGGGCAGGATGCACGTTTGGGTGGGCACAGCCCACCCCTGCTAAAACCGGCCTCGCTTACAGGTGAATGAGACATGGGGTAGTTTTGTTGAAAATGTGCTGTCCAAAATGTCCTGGAAAACTCGACTCCTGCAAATGCGCGTTCCCCAAAGTTTGTGGGGGCGTGGCTTTGGACGGAGCGCTGACGGGAGGGGGAGGAGGGGGCGGGGCTTAGAGGAGGTGCCACTTTCAAATCTTGCTAGCTCTCCAACATTACTGACTATACCTTTAACATTGCATTTCCACTGCCTGCAACAAAACACAGATCATGGTTGTAGCTCCACTATAGCGCTCACGCCTCACCTTTACTCCTCCTGACCCACTTCGAGTTTCTGTAGCCGTAAAACTGTTCATTGTCTCTTCTGGTTGTAAAAGTTTAATTCACAAAACTTTGGCTTTGTTCACCTGGTACTCGGCTAGTCATGATTTTGGATTTGGAGGCTTCTCTGCCAGAGAGAAACCTCTCAGTCCAAGCTGATGGAAGAACTCCCAGGTGACGCAGGTTTGCCACCAGTTTCCAGTTTCTCCGCTTTGTTCCAGTTCAACTTTTCAGACTTCAGACTGCATAAAAAACAATTCAATTAACCACTAGTCCTGAGACGTAAACTGCAAAATGAAAGTGCAATGCCATAAAAGGACAGTATGTAGGCTACTGGCTCCGAAACATCTCTGGCTCCTGCTCAAGACTCATCAAATTAATCTAATAAAACACTGACTCAGCAAATGTTGCCCGCAAGTCATCATGCTGCCATTAGCTATATGCTTTAAAATGAATTCATAGCTAAGTAAACGTTAAGCCTCAGACGGAGATCATGCCAAACTTGAAACATCAAATCAGCAGGTAATTTATCAGAGGGGAGACATCAGAGGGGAGACATCCTTTTCTTTTTTCAGTCGCTACTGACCTTGAATCCTGTCCATCGCTCGGTGCAGCGACTCAGCGAGCGCCGTAAATCTCTCTTCATGAGGGCACAAATAACATACCGGCTTTTGTCAATCATTGCCTCTAACAGGCAGATAAGAGGCCTTTCAGGATAAGAGATTTAAAGTCATATGAAATGATATAATCCCAATGTCAGTTTTATATCACGGCATTAATCTCTCTCTCTTTCTTTTCCCTTTTTTCCCTGCAGCTGCTGACCTCCTCCTCATCCCTTTGGTGGTCGGAGTCTCGTCCGCCTTGCTCGTCGGCATAATCATCATCGCAACGGTAACCTGTTGCTTCATGAAGCGCTTGGCGAGGCAGCGCGCTCGGAAATGAGCGCCGGCACCACGTCCCCGGCTGTGCAGGAAATGATTCTTAACGATGCGGTACAAAGAAGTGATGCCCAGATCACAAAAAAAGAAGAAAAAAAGAAAAAAACTGACTGTGACTGAATGTTAGTTGGTACTTTTGTTTGTTTTTCCGGTTCTGACCAACCTGTTTTGCAGTCAATGCCAAAAAAACGTCAGTTTTGTATTCGCTTGTATTTTTATATCCAAACATCTCCTGGAGTTTAGTTTTGTGCCGTGCACTCCACCACCAAACCGAGAGGGAAGACACTTTTTTCTTTTTTTCTGGGTACTGGTTTCTACGGTGGCCGAGACCCGCCATTGCTGAAATTAAAAGTAACGCTGCAAACAGAAACAAACAACGCTGCAAATAAAATAAACGCTGCAAACAAAAAGAAACGCTGCTGCAAATAAAAGAAATGCTGCAAATAAAATTAAAAAACAACGCAAATAAAAAAGCCACAACGGAAGTGAATTACCGGGGACTATTTTTGCCGATGCACCGGTGTTGCACATTAAAAATTACACGTAGCGACGTTGAACACCAACCTTTTCACTTATTTTCTCGTTCGTTGTTCTTCTTATTCCTCGCTCTTCTTATTTCTTCCTTTTCACTTACGTCCTCTTCGTCTTCTTCTTCTCTTCTCAAGTAAAAAACACCGGTGCATCAGCAAAAACAGTCCCCGGTAATTCACTTCCGTTGTGGCTTTTTTATTTGCGTCATTCTTTTTTTTTATTTGCAGCGGTGTTTCTTTATATTTGCAGCGTTTCTTTTATTTGCAGCGCCGTTTGTTTTTATTTTCAGCGTTTATTTTATTTGCAAAGCGTTTATTTTATTTGCAAAGCGTTTATTTTATTTGCAGCGGCATTTCTTTTTATTTGCAGCGTTTCTTTAATTTTCCGCAATGGCGGGTCTCGGCCACCGTAGGTTTCCATATTGTTCATACTTATTGATCCCTTTGCCTCACCTTACTTTTGAATGTCAACTAGAAAATGTAAAAAAAAAAAAATACATTGAACATTAAGGTTGTACAGTAACTGAAGAGGCTTCTGCAGGTTTGTTGTAGTTCTTTGCAATTTTTTTTTTTGCATCCAACTGCTCTCTGAGAGGATTAATTGTTACAGTGTGATGCTATCTGACTCCTCACGTGTTTTACTTGATGCTGGATACGTAGGCCATCTTAATTTGACTTAACAAACAAAGAATATTCTGTGTCTTCACAAATTCCTGACAGCGTTCCAGCTGCTCCCTCGTCGGACTGCCTGTTTTCATTTCAATACAGAACCCAAAAATGTGTAAATGCAAGTACACGGTTAAGCCGCTGCCACTGACTTTCACGTGAATGCTGATGGGAGCAGTTTGGCTTCCAGAAACCTAATTTGAGCAGAGACAGTTCTCCGCCTGCAGTCCGGCACTGCTCTGCATGTAAAAAAGCCTCTCTGTCTGAGAGTTAACGAGGAGCTCGAGGGCCGGGGACTTTCTGATCAAGACCATTTTGGAACTAATTGTAAGCATTCCTCACCCGTGATGCTTCATGCTGTAAAGAGGTTTTAAAGTAGACTTATCGATTAGACAAAGATGAATGAAAGAGATACTGGCTGCACTGTGCTAAAATATGTAAATAGTCAACGGGTTTAGCTGTTTTTTTTTCTTCGTTTTCTTAATGTGAGACTGCGCCTTTGCATTGCATTTCTTTGTCAGGCAACTGTGTTTAACATTCTGCAGCAGTCTTCTCTGCTCTTTCAAAGCACTTGGAAAGTAATGGGACTGGGACCAAAGCCTCTTGGTATCCTTTTACTTGATTATCCTCCAGCTGAAAATGTTATTTCTCTTGCTTTTTCTTTTTTCTATTTGTGGGATTAATGCCTCCTAAGCTCCTGTCAACAAAATAGGATATAAAATGCTATACTGTGAAAAAAGAAGCCCGTGTTTTGTTATACTGAGTTAACGGAGAAGAAAAAAAATGCTTAGTTTCATGCTGTTTAATGGATACTTATCCCTGGGGGGAAGGATTTCCTGAGGAGTGGGGCTAAAAGACTAGATTGTTCAGAGAAGTCTCGTTGCGTGTGTCATTGTTATCATCATGTGGTTCGGGCCTCGGGACTTGCGACTGTAGGGCCCGATGTTTGCCCACAGAAAGCTGGCAGACTCTCTTAAAAATGAGTGAATTCCATCTTCGACTTCCTGAAGAAAGAAACACTTAAGAAAAGTTTGGTCACATTAGGTATGCATGCACTCTTTTTTTTTTTTTTTTTTTTTTTTCCATCTCTATTTGAAATCCTGTTCTCCACAAACCCGCCCGCTCACACACTGGGGAATAAAGTTACATCCCTGCTTGTTTCTGCAGCTACTTGGTCTTAGACAGTACTGGAGTTGAGGGGGGATGAGGGGGGATGAGGGGGGATGGCATCCCCCCTGAAATAAAACCGGTCAAAATCATCCTCCCTGTAAAACTGCCATCCCCCCTTTCCATCCCTTATGTCATTTCATCAATGAATGTGGTTTTACTGCTATTTCAACATTTAGAGTCATCATTAGGAAAATAACACCAGAAAAATAACTTATTTGACAATTTTCACCTGTTTCAAGTAAATTTTCACTTGAAATAAGTAGGAAAATCTAAGATTTATCTTCTCATTACAAGCTAAAAAATCTTGTTCCACTGGCAGATTTTTCTACTTATTTTAAGTGTAAATCTACTTGAAACAGGTGAAAATTGTTGTTTTTTTCCAATGAAGAGTCTTGTTTTAAGTGTAATGAGATTTTTTTTTTACTAAAATGAGACATTTTAACTAGAAATAAGACGAATATTCTTGTTAAGATTTTGAGTTTTTGCAGTGATCCATTTTACTTATCCTGTGAAGGACAGAGTCATATTGATAAGTTCAGAAAACTGTTTTTTATTGTTGTGTTTTGATGTATTTGATGTAAGCCCAGTGGATATTTAAAGCTTACAGAAGGCTGCATTTAACTGCTGCTATGTCATTCCTGCAGTATTTCTGCAGGTGTTTTGGTCAGTGCTATTATTTGTAATATATTATTTGTAATCAGCACAAATGATCTGTCCCCATATGATAAAATCCACCATCCCCCCTGATTTTTATTTACAACTCGAGTACTGGTCTTAGAGCAGTTCTGTTTGGCTCGTCTGCAGACGGGTTTGACCACTCCAGCAGCAACATGACAGTGCTGGCCAGGCTGGCATTTCAGTTGGAAGTAAGTGAGTATCTACCCGTTCATCTCTAATCCCTGTTTATGGCTGCAGCGCATCCTCCTGCCCTTCCCCCACCATGTGTGTGTCTCATATACAGTACAATTTGTTTCAATCTTTCTCAGAATTACAACTAGTGCTAAAAAAAAAATAACAAAAGCAAAACAAAACCGTGTTCTCACGCAGGGGAAATGAAAACGGCTGTCAAAGTTGTGTTTTAATACGTGAAACGGTTTTGCAGAAGCCTGTATTTCTGTTGGGATTGTTTGCTCGTGCTTTGATACAAGTGTCCCTGAATGCATCTTACTGCCATTCAAAACCAACCCAGGCAGGTTTATCGCTCACTTTTCATTCTTATGGTGCTTTGACAGACCTGTCAGCTGATAAAATCAATAAACTATTTTGGATTTTAAATGTCACATTACCATTTTGTGTATTTTTTTTTTACAAAATATATATAATATTGCCAAAAATATGTTTTCATCAAACCCTGAAGTGTTTTTTTTTTTTTTTCGTTGTCAAAGACTGATGATGATTGCAGAACATTCTGAGGTAATAATAAAATAAGCCAACATGTCTGATCATTACTTGTGGTTTGAGCAGTTCTGTGTTGGAGCTGAATTAACTTTTGCGTCACAGAAAATGTTCACATGCACAAGCGTGAACGACCTGTGCATGTGTTTTCCCAGGCTTCCTCCAACAGCCTCCAACAAGCACATGCATGTTAAATATAGTCTAACTTGTCTGCAGGAGTGATTGTGAGCATTCATGGTTGTCTCATTAGTCTCCTCGTTTCGGGCCTACGAGGGACCGAGATGAGAACCGGAAACTGCCTCCCACGTCAAAGCCAGTCCCAGCTCTCACAGCATCACAGCCGGACACTAGTGTCGGCTTTGAGACTTTTATTTCCATCATGCGTTCGTAGAAAATCGACTGTGACTATTGGTGTAGTACACAGTAAATCAGCTGTTCTTAACCCGTGTGCTGTCTTTGGGTCAAAAAGACCTGAATTATTCGATCCTTCTTTCCTCCTGCCATGCTCTCTCCTTCCTACTTCCTTTCCTCCTCTTTTACCCTCATTTACTTCTTTTTCTTCCTACCTCCCTTTCGTCATTCGTTCCTTTATTACCTTCTTTGCTTTTCCTCCTTTCTTTCTTTCCTCTTCTTCCTTCCTTCCTTCCTTCCTTCCTTCCTTCCTTCCTTCCTTCCTTCCTTCCTTCCTTCCTTCCTTCCTTCCTTCCTTTCTCCCTTCCTTACTCCCTTTCCTACTTCCTTCCTTCTTTTCTCATTTCTTCCTTACTTCCTTCTTTCCTTCCTTCCATCTTTTCTCCCTTCCTTACTCCCTTTTCTACTTCCTTCCTTCTTTCCTCCTTCCTTCCTTCCTTCCTTCCTTCCTTCCTTCCTTCCTTCCATCTTTTCTCCCTTCCTTACTCCCTTTCCTACTTCCTTCTTTTCTCATTTCTTCCTTACTTCCTGCTTTCCTTCCTTCCATCTTTTCTCCCTTCCTTACTCCCTTTCCTATTTCCTTCCTTCCTTCCTTCAATCTTTTCTCCCTTCCTTCCTTCCTTCCTTCCTTCCTTCCTTCCTTCCTTCCTTCCTTCCTTCCTTCCTTCCTTCCTTCCTTCCTTCCTTCCTTCCTTCCTTCCATCTTTTCTCCCTTCCTTACTCCCTTTCCTACTTCCTTCCTTCTTTTCTCATTTCTTCCTTCCTTCCTTCCTTCCTTCCTTCCTTCCTTCCTTCCTTCCTTCCTTCCTTCCTTCCTTCCTTCCTTCCTTCCTTCCTTCCTTCCTTCCTCCCTTGACCCAAAGACAGCACAAGGGTTAAGCATAATAATATGCATAATAATGCCTATTCTTTCCTTGCTAAAACTTGCTCCAGAATCGATAAGAAATCCGTAAAGAATTGTCTCAGTTAGCAGAAATGATAATTGCATCAGTAAGAATAAAATCTTAAAAATTCCCATTACAAGTAGCCGGTCCTGGCTGACCCCTTGCCTCGTGATAGCGTCCAGAATTCTTCCGCTAACAGGATGAGGAGGTAATGATTGTACAGCGATCCATTTTCTATACCTGCTTAATCCTATACAGGTCCACAGGGGATCCCGGCTCATTACAGGCCAAAGGCAGGGGTTCATCCTGGGCATCAGGGTCACATATTCATTCACATTGACTCCCATGGGTAAGTTAGAACCATCAACAGACAGAGGTGTCAAGTAACGAAGTACAAATACTTCGTTACCTTACTTAAGTAGAAATTTTGGTTATCTATACTTCACTGGAGTAATTATTTTTCAGACGACTTTTTACTTTTACTCCTTACATTTTCACGCAATTATCTGTACTTTTTACTCCTTACATTTTAAAAACAGCCTCGTTACTCTATTTCATTTCGGCCTTTAAAAAAAAACTATCCAGTTAAATTGCTCCATCCGGATAGAGTGAATTTGGTTGTGGTTGTTTCAGATGTTCTTGTCCAGTTTTGTTCTTACATCCGTTCCCTCAGATTCCTGCAACTAAACTTGGATGTACATTCCAATAAAGGTTAGGATAAATGATAACATGCCTCTGAAGTTTGACTTTTTGCACCATTACAATACTTATAGGCAACTAGTCATCATATCTCCTGCTCTCTGAAACACATGTTAATGCTCAATAGTACACATATATGGTTCTTTAATATATTTACATTATACTAAGATGCATTCATTTTCAATGGCTTTTGTCCTTAATAGCTTTTTTCCCCTTACATTACTTTTACTTTTATACTTTAAGTAGTTTTGAAACCAGTACTCTTATACTTTTACTTAAGTAAAAAACTTGAGTTGATACTTCAACTTCTACAGGAGTATTTTTAAACTCTAGTATCTATACTTCTACCTGAGTAATGCATGTGAATACTTTTGACACCTCTGGTCACAGATGTTTTTGAACTGTGGGAGAAAACCCATGCAAACACAAGGAGAACATACAAACTCCACACAGAAACACTCCTGCTGGGCCGGGAGTCGAACCAGGAACCTTCTTGCTTTAGGGCAACAGTGCTAACCACCATTACTGTACAGTGTACTGTTCATTTTACAGATATTAATGTTATGCTTCTTGCTTTTTCCTCCCTGACTCCTTTCATCTATCTTATTTCTAGCTGCAAAAATAAATCTACATGTAGGTATATATGTTGGATGTCACTGTAAACTCCTCCGCTCTGCCCCCATGTGGCCAAACCATACATTCATATAGGGACACAGTGGCGTGAAGGATTTGTTTAAAGCAAACTCCAATCCCCCCCTTTGTATTTGTCTAAAAGCTTCACAGTAAAAAAGAAAAAATGTTTAGAATAATAGCTGGAACAAACTATCATTGAGAATAAAAGGCATCTTTTGTTAAACACAAATCTACTCCCCCTCTTCTAATACTATGTATCCTACCTCTGCCTCTGTGAGCTCTCATATTGTGCTGTATCTGTTTACAGAGCATTACATCACTAATGCAAACACTGTACCAGTGTTAATCCTCTCCCCCCAGTGTGACGTTGTGGCCAGAAAACCAGAGGCTTTGTAACGTTCCCGATTAGACGCTGCAGCAGCCTGTAGCTGGTTGGTTAACGTGGCCGCTCGAACAAACAGGCCCTGCCATCTGAATGTCAACCAAGTCAAAATCCAAAGCATGCGACACGCACTGCAGGACGGGAGCCCTGGCTGTTTCACAGACCGTTCAAAGCTGCCTCACAACCAGAAAGGTTCTCATTTTAGATAATGTAAAAAAAAAAAAGAAAAGACAATCAAGTAAATGAAGATGCAAATATTTAATAATCCAAGAGTAAAAATGCTTTCAGTTCAGGTTTTGCAACCACATTTAATATAAATATTGTTGAAATAAACCTTTAATTTGAAATTCTAACCACAGTAAATGTGTCCTCAGTCCTTCAGGTTTCATAACAACAAAATAATTACATTCTGGCAGGGCAGCATTTATACATTTAGACCAGGGGTCGGCAACCCAAATGTAGAAAGAGCCATATTGGACCAAAAACACAAAAATCAAATATGTCTGGAGCCACAAAAAATGAAAAGTCTTGTATCAGCCTTAGAATGAAGGCAACACATGCTGCATGTATCTATATTAGTTATAACTGGGGGAAGTTTTTTTTTTTCATTATGCACTTCTAGAAAAAAATCGAAATGTCGAGAAAAAAGTTGAAATTTCGAGAAAAAAATCGAAATGTCAAGATTAATGTAGAAGTACAATCTTGAGAAAAAAGTTGAAATTTTGAGGAAAAAAGTCGAAATGTCGAGAAAAAAAGTCCAAATGTCGAGAAAAAAGTCAAAGTTTCGAGATTAATGTTGAAGTACAATCTCAAGAAAAAAGTCGAAATGCGGAGAAAAAATTCAAAATTTCGAGAAAAAAGTCGAAATGTAGAGATTAAAAAGTCAAAATTTCGAGGAAATGTCGAGATTAATGTTGAACTACAATCTCAAGAAAAAAAGTTGAAATGTCGAGAAAAAGAGTCAAAATTTCGAGAAAAAAGTCAAAATGGCGAGATTAAAAAGGAAAGGAAAAAGGAAGAAAAAAGGAAAAAAAGAAAAAAAATAAGAAAAAAAGGAAAAAAAAGGTCAAACATTTTTGAAAAAGCTCCAGGAGCCACTAGGGCGGCGCTAAAGAGTTTTATGAGAAATACAGTACTTCTTCCTGTTTTACATCTGATGGTATGTGCATTATTGTGTCGATGACTAGTCTAACATGACATGAAGACTTGAAGAAAATTGCCTGATTTTATGTAAACGTAGCACATCTATATGACTGCAATGTTAAATAAACGTAAATAAACGGGCTACTTCATGATCAGTTTCCACTTATTTTCAGAGTAGGATGTCGTTTTTGTACGTCATAGATTTTTTTTCCCATTACAATTATTACAAAGAAAGTTTCAACAAATCTTAAGGCTCTTAGTGCAAGTAAAAACCTGAAATCATTCAGAGACATAAACATCACACCTGAAGAACAATACAACCATGAAAACGATTGCAATGTTTAACACATTTAAAACAGAGACGTCTTCCAACCCGTATCTTGCGTTTTGTTTCTTCTGTTCAGTCTATCATGGCTTTCATAGCCTTCATCGTCAGCTCCTCTTCCTCAGCTTCATGCCTGGTAGCTGCAGGACCACGACCGCGGCAACGCCCGCTCCCAGAAACCGTCCTGTTGAGGAAGATGGGAGAATTACTAGGGAATATGCCCAGTACTCAAGTTGTAAAAAACATCAGGGGGGATGGTGGATTTTATCATATGGGGACAGATCATTTGTGCTGATTACAAATAATATAATATATTACAAATAATAGCAGTGACCAAAACACCTGCAGAAATACTGCAGGAATGACATAGCAGCAGTTAAATGCAGCCTTCTGTAAGCTTTAAATATCCACTGGGCTTACATCAAATACATCAAAACACAACAATAAAAAACAGTTTTCTGAACTTATCAATATGACTCTGTCCTTCACAGGATAAGTAAAATGGATCACTGCAAAAACTCAAAATCTTAACAAGAATATTTGTCTTATTTCTAGTTAAAATGTCTCATTTTAGTAAAAAAAAATCTCATTACACTTAAAACAAGACTCACCACTGGAAAAAACAACATTTTCACCTGTTTCAAGTAAATTTTCACTTGAAATAAGTAGAAAAATCTGCCAGTGGAACAAGATTCTTTGCTTTTAATAAGAAGATAAATCTTGTCCCACTGGCAGATTTTTCAACTTATTTCAAGTGAAAACTTACTTGAAACAGGTGAAAATTGTCAAATAAGTTATTTTTCTGGTGTTATTTTTCTGGTGATGACTCTAAATGTTGAAATAGCAGTAAAACCACATTCATTGATGAAATGACATAAGGGATGGAAAGGGGGATGGCAGTTTTACAGGGGGGATGATTTTGACCGTTTTTTATTTCAGGGAGGATGCCATCCCCCCTCATCCCCCCTCAACTCCAGTACTGAATATGCCTACAAGTGCTCCTTCTCCTCCTTCTAGTAACATCGTCATCTTCAATCCTTTTATAGATTTTGCTGCCAGGATTTAACATCCACTTATCATCGTGCACCAATCTCATGTCACAGACAGCACTTCTGTCTTTAAACAGTAATTATGTGTGTTAAGCCATTGTGACTGTGGATGATGCTGCTGGCTTTACAGGATGTCTTTCCCGGGGACACGCAGAGCTGCCGCGGTTCACGCTGGAGTTAAGAACATCTGGGCCCATCTGTCATCCAAATCCTTCTCATCCACGACCTTATCAAACGGCGTTGTAAGACGGAGGGTTTCTAGGGGTTAAATGTAAGTCAGTTTTTCCCACATCCAGTACTGGAGTTGAGGGGGGATGAGGGGGGATGAGGGGGGATGGCATCCCTCCTGAAATAAAAACGGTCAAAATCATCCCCCCTGTAAAACTGCCATCCCCCCTTTCCATCCCTTATGTCATTTCATCAATGAATGTGGTTTTACTGCTATTTAAAACATTTAGAGTCATCACCAGAAAAATAACACCAGAAAAATTAATTATTTGACAATTTTCACCTGTTTCAAGTAAATTTTCACTTGAAATAAGTAGGAAAATCTGCCAGTGGGACAAGATTTATCTTTTCATTACAAGCAAAAAAATTTTGTTCCACTGGCAGATTTTTCTACTTATTTCAAGTGAAAATCTACTTGAAACAGGTGAAAATTGTTGTTTTTTCCAGTGATGAGTCTTGTTTTAAGTGTAATGAGATTTTTTTTTTTACTAAAATGAGACATTTTAACTAGAAATAAGACAAATATTCTTGTTAAGATTTTGGGTTTTTGCAGTGATCCATTTTACTTATCCTGTGAAGGACAGAGTCATATTGATAAATTCAGAAAACTGTTTTTTATTGTTGTGTTTTGATGTATTTGATAAGCCCAGTGGATATTTAAAGCTTACAGAAGGCTGCATTTAACTGCTGCTATGTCATTCCTGCAGTATTTCTGCAGGTGTCTTGGTTAGGGCTGTGCGATTAATCGATTTTAAATCTAAATCGGATTTATTAATCACAATCGATGTTAAAAAAAGGAAAATCGGAAAATCGATTTTCCTTTTTTGCAGCTGGCTGCATTACAGACAGAGCTCATCTACTCATCTTTGTTTGGTCAAGAAAATTGTAAATGTTGTCACTTTACTAAAGTCAAGGAGGATTTACAGTATCTTTCAATTGCACTTCATTCCCAATAGGGAAATTTGTTTGCTATTTTTCTTTAAAAATAAAGATAAAATATTTGAAACAATTTATTCCATTGTCTTTTGTAGTTTTACCAAAAAAAAAAATCGAAATCGAAATCGAAAATCGGGTTTTCAGAGAAAAAAAATCGGGATTTTATTTTTGTCCAAAATCGCCCAGCCCTAGTCTTGGTCTATTATTTGTAATATATTATATTATTTGTATTCAGTACAAATTATCTGTCCCCATATGATAAAATCCACCATCCCCCCTGATTTATTTTTACAACTCGAGTACTGGCCACATCCAACATTCCTTCGTGAGTTCGTGTATAAGTCGTGTGTGCATTTCTACAGAACATGTTTATGGACACACGTAGCCCGCGGTTGTAACGATTGGGGATGAGAGCAGATGACAAAGCTCGGATAATGAAATGGGGAAGGCTGTCATTTGTCTCAGCTCGTCTCTCCAGCGGTCAGCACTGACGTGTGTGTGACGTCTGGCGTCAAAGTTCTCAAGTATTAGTCACGTAAGAGACTCATGTAGTGAGTTTGTTCATGTCAACTCTGTTTCAGGTTCATTCACCCGATGGCTCGGATTTTCTTTATCTGCCACTGAAGTCAAAGTACGTTCTAATTATGTCTTTGTAGTACTACAAATAAATAGCTTGCTGTCATGTGAATGCCAGAAAATGAACTCATGTATTTGTCAGTCCAGTTGGATGAAAGGTGAGTTGTTTTTTGACAGATGCTTCACTCTCCGTGTAGCTTGCGACTGATTGGGACGAGTTTGATCGTGGAGATATTTGTGGCTTCAAAGATGAGAATCATTTGTCTGGGAAGAAAAAAGAAGAACCCCCCTCTTTGGTTCTTCTGTGCCCAGCCATGTTATCATTAATTTTTATGTCTGATCATGTTTTATCATTGATCCACTTTCAATCAATCAACTTTGTTTGTAGAGCAATTATCACAGATAAAAATCACAAAGTGATTCACTATAAAAAGCGGAACAGGATAAAAGAAGAAGTATAAAACAGAGATTAAGAACATAAAAGAGAAATAAAGGAACAAAATCAAACCAAGTTATAAAATGGCAAAGTCAAGGTTATTTTTCAACTAAAAAATTGTCCAAATACAAGCAGTACTCGAGTTGTAAAAAAAAATCAGGGGGGATGGTGGATTTTATCATATGGGGACAGATAATTTGTGCTGATTACAAATAATATAATATATTACAAATAATAGCACTGACCAAAACACCTGCAGAAAACCTGCAGGAATGACATAGCAGCAGTTAAATGCAGCCTTCTGTAAGCTTTAAATATCCACTGGGCTTACATCAAATACATCAAAACACAAAAATAAAGAACAGTTTTCTGAACTTATCAATATGCGTCTGCTTGTAATGAGAAGATAAATCTTGTCCCACTGGCAGATTTTTCTACTTATTTCAAGTGAAAATGTACTTGAAACAGGTGAAAATTGTCAAATTAGTTATTTTTCTGGTATTATTTTTCTGGTGATGACTCTAAATGTTGAAATAGCAGTAAAACCACATTCATTGATGAAATGACATAAGGGATGGAAAGGGGGATGGCAGTTTTACAGGGGGATGATTTGGACCGTTTTTATTTCAGGGGGGGATGCCATCCCCCCTCATCCCCCCTCAACTCCAGTACTGAATACAAGGGTCTTCAGTTGTCTTTTAAAAGAGTCAGCACTGTTTGTAGGTACGTAGAGAGAGGAAGAGCCAGCCACAGTCGAGGGGCGATGGACTGAAAAGCATGATCTCCTCTTGCCTTATACTTGGATCTTGGGACGGATAATACGTTTTGTTCTGATGACTTGAGTGAGCGAGCTGCGGCCTAAACAGTTAAAAGATCACAAATATATTTTAGGGACTTGGCCATGAAAAGCTCTAAAAGTCAGCACAATAATTTTAAAATCAATTTGTTGCTTTACCACTACAATGTAAAGAAGATAAAATCAGGGTGATGTGGTTCCGATCTATGAGCTCCAGTTAAAAGCCTGGCTGCAGCCGTCTGCACAATCTGCAGTCTCTTTAAAGGAGCATGAGGCTCCTTTTAAGAAATGAGACTCTCTAGCGCCACCCTTCGCCACGACGGCCGTTGGGGGTACTGCAGCCAACAGAGAAGCCGGCACGGGAGAACGGGGAGAACGCGCATGCAGCGTCATGTGACGTCACATCCGCAGCCCAGCGCGGGAAATTCGGGCCCGAATTGCAGCACAATTTTGCAGCACACAGCCTGTTCAAGGCAACGGAGAGATACACTAGAGGACTCATTGTTTTTGGTTTGGAACGCTTCATCTGAAATTATTACTAGAAAACTTAAAACGTATACAAATTTTTTCATAAATCCTGCCTCAATCCTGCCTCATGCTCCTTTAAAGAACGATTGTTAAAACAGGTGAAAAGAGAGTTGGAGAAGTCCAGTTTAGAAGAAATAAAAGCATGTGAAAGCATCTCCAAGTCTGCACACAACAGAATACTCTTAACTTTGGAAATGTTCCTGAGAGAATAAAAGTCATTTTTTGAACAGCCCTCGAGTGTTTATCCAGAGAAAGAGATGAATCAAGCAGGAGTCCAGGGCCCCAAGGCTTTCCTTGATCATCTTTTCATCAGGGAAAGGGCAAAGATCAGGGATTCTGCCGAAGATAATTGTTTGTTAACCATTTTTCGATGTCACAATTTAATAAATGGGCTGATAGGAATTATGGGTGGAAGGGATGGGAGTAAGAGGGTGGGTGACTGTTTTTGCTGTCGAGCACTTTGTGCTGCATTTTACTGCACAAAAAAAGCTATATAAGTAAAGTTTGATTTGATTTAAATCATCATCACTCTTCATCCATATACTTAACTCTGTCCAGGATGTAGCCCAAAGGGTCATATCTCATTGAGCAGATTAAAACTCAAAAAACAGATTAAAGGGGTAAAAATTATCTAGAACCTATAATTTCTTTCCTTTTTCCTTTTTGGTGGCTGAGATCATTTATTTGGGTGTATGAAGGAGGTATTAACAGAACAACTCTGACATAATACATCAATGTCACTTCATTCCTGAGGCCTAAAAATGTAATTAAGTTAGTTGTAAAGTCCTCGTCCATAACAGAAACCCGTGTTTATGTCCACCTGACGGTTTCACTTGTGGCCCCTCTGAAATTGTTTGTTGTAAACAGAAACAAAACATGCTTGAGAAGGGAAAAAGGGGCAAATCTGTCTGTTTAATCCAGCTATCAAATACAGTGATGTGAGACTTTCGTATGCTTTGCAAACAGCTAAATGATAGTATAGCAAAGTAAAAAAGAATTAAGACGACATTATTCTTTAAAAAAGAAATAAAAGCAGGTTTTTTGTGTGATTCCAGATGAAATGATCAGATTTTTCATTTCCAACAGGTTGATATCCTGCACATACTTCTAAATCCTCTAAACATTGATGTGGAGTACATACCCCAGTGCGTGGGCAGTGTATCTGGGCGTACCACTCCTGGCAGTAGAGACACACCTGCACGCCCTGGCCGAGGAACAGACACGCCCACATGATCACGTTGAACACGGGGCTCTGTCGCTTGTCGCTCATGGTAAAGTTGAATGCCACTAAAAGAGGATGAGGGAATTTAGTTCAAAGTTAATCAGTAATGTATTGTATGCTGGGGAAAAAAAAATTGATATTGCAATATATTGTTGCGTTCTCTGTCACAATAAATAATTGATAAACTGACGGCAAATATTGTTATATGCGGTTGTCACTGCACTATTGTTCATGCACTTCAGTTTGTCCAGCTGTACAGTGTTTACATTTACAAGCCTAGCAGGCAGTGAGGCTCTATACCAGGGGTCGGCAACCTGTGGCTCTAGAGTCGCATACGGCTCTTTAGCACCGCCCTAGTGGTTCCCTGGAGATTTTTCATAAATGTTTGACCTTTTTTTTCCTTTTCTTTTCTTCTTTTTTCTCTTTTTTTCTTTTTTTTTTCCTTTTTTTCTCTTTTTTTCTTCTTTTTCCTTTTTTTCTTCTTTTTTTCTTTTTTTTCTTCTTTTTTCCTTTTTTCTCTTTTTTTCTTCTTTTTCCTTTTTTTTCTTCTTTTTTTCCTTTTTTCTCTTTTTTTCTTCTTTTTCCCTTTTTTCTTCTTTTTTTCTTTTTTTTCTTCTTTTTTTCTTCTTTTTTTCCTTTTTTTCTCTTTTTTTTCTTCCTTTTTCCATTTCCTTTTTAATCTCAACATTTCGACTTTTTTCTCGACATTTGTACTTCAACATTAACCTCGACATTTCGACTTTTTTCTCGAAATTTCAACTTTTTTCTCGACATTTCTGCTTTTTTCTCGACATTTCGACTTTTTTCTCGACATTTGTACTTCAACATTAATCTTGACATTTCGACTTTTTTTGACTATTTCCTCGACATTTCGACTTTTTTCTCAAAATTTTGACTATTTCCTCGACATTTCGACTTTTTTCTCAACATTTCGCCTTTCGCCATTTGCCTTCATTTTAAGGCTTATACAAGACTTTTCTTTTTTTGCGGCTCCAGACATATTTGTTTTTTGTGTTTTTGATCCAATATGGCTCTTTCAACATTTTGGGTTGCCGACCCCTGCTCTATACAAATGCACTTTCTTTGTACATTGTATGAAGTTTTGGTATTGAATAAATGCATAACTACAGACGTTTTCCTTTTTATGGGTATTTTTTCTTTTTCAGTCACATATATTGCATACCTGCCAACATTGGGCTGTGAAAAAGAGGGAGATTTTTTGGGGTAGCGGTTGGAATGCTCCACTCACAACATCCCCGGCCTGATATAAACAAGGCGACTTTTAATTAGCTTTAAATCCATAGCTACAATGAAATGTGCTAAAATGTACCTCCCAAAATGATTCTACAGCCTTCTTGGAGCCAAATAAGTTTAGTATTAATAACAATAAAATACAATATTTGTAGAATTTTCCAGGTTCCCTTTGTCCCCCAAGGACCTGTTGTAATTGTAGTTGCAGACTTTGCAGCTTCAATCACTTTCTTGGAGGGTACATACTTGTGGCCAGGGCTGGTATGGTTTATCTTGCAAGAAAGGAGTGCGCAAAGAGTAGAATTATCCATACTCATTGTGTTTCCTGTGAGGATCTTTTTCACCCTGCTGAATGAGCTCTCTGAGCTTCATTGCTGTGAGGGATGCAGAACATTGCCTTCATCAGTGATGCCAGATTTGTAAACCTCTTCTCTTTCCCTAGAAGAACCCAGAACCTTGAACTCTCTCTTCCTGTGGGAGATCCTTGCTTGCTATGACTTGATACTCCACCAACTCTTCCCTCAGCTTTTTTCAAAGCATTTTCTCAAACAAAATAAATTTTCAAATAACAAAATAACATATTTTAACCATTTTCCAAACAATAAAATAACTGAAAAAATCTGAAAAATGGTTCAAATATGTTATTTTGTAACTTGAAAATTTTAAAATATGTAAATGTCTTTGTAGAAAGGCGCTTTATGAAAATAAGTCGATTCACTTGTAGTTTACAGCGCAGTCTTGCCACATCCAATATGGCGGCGACGCAGCTCCATGGGGCGGAGCTTGGACCGATTTATAATAGATCCATGGCTTGGACGTAGGCAGTGCTTTTGGGTTGGGTTGCCAGGTTTGTCAGGAACCCGTTAATATAATACATCCATGCAGGAAACCCGACACGTGAAACACCATTGACTAATTTCACTTTAAAATCGGGAGATAAGCGGGAGAAATTACAAATCGGGAGCAGGGCGGGAGAAATGGTTGAAAATCGGGAGACTCCCGCTTAAATCGGGAGTGTTGGCAGGTATGATATATTGTGATATATCGTTGATGAAATTTCTTACAATATATCAAATATCGTGTTTCGTGATATTATCGTTATTGTGGGCCACATATTGCCACAGTATTGAATCGTGAGTTACCCGTATCGTCCCACCCCTAGTATTAATGTTACATCTGAGATGCCACGAAGACGGCATAAAAATGAAAACTTTCTCTGAGAATGTATGAGTTTAATATACCTAAAGTAGTTTAAATAAGTGAGACCAGTGAAAACTGTTTTGGCATGTGTCTGACGAATATCCCAGGAGGTTTCCCTCCCCATCTTTGAAAAAGGCTTTTAGGGTATTATATTCCTTTTTTTGCAGCTGTGCCAGTGCGCATAATCGCTCTGATTGATGTTTATGCTCTCCGTAAAGATTATCCCAGGGCAATGAGGACATCTCTCACCTCCGATAACTGCAAAGAGGAAGAACATGACGGGATAGAAGAAGCCGAGACCTATGGCCAGCGCGTACTCGTGGACGATGGCAGAGACGATGAACACGGAGAGCATCGCGGCTGCTCGGAACCTCCTGTTCGACAGCTGCAGGGATCAGACACACGACAGAGAAGCGGCGTGGGTCAGGCCGGGTCAGCTGGTGATCTAAAACGGTCTAAAGCACTTCATCAGGGGACAAACAGTCCATTTAAATCTCACAATCTCACCCAGAGGAAGTCTCTGTATCCGTAGTAATACAGCCAGTCATGGACCACCACGTTCCAGGTGCGATAATAGTTGGCAAAAGATGTGGAGTTCCACCAGTCCTGCAAAACAAAAACAAAAGATGAGGAATTCAGTTTTTTCATTCATTTTTCTTTTTTTTTTCATTTATTCTTTATTTCATTCAAAAAAATAAAACAATTCAATACAAATACAAATTTTCTTAAATTGTGAATGAAAAGGGAGCAGAAAGAAGAAGAATCTTATCTGATCTGCCACTTTTTCCAAGAATTAACTTCACAAATAACATAAATTAAAAAAAAAAAAAAAAAAAAACAACAACTAAGTGAATAAAAAACTAAAATAAAATAAAATTACCACCGTCTATGGGTATGTCAATCAAACTTAACTAACATATTTCATTATATTTACTTAACATACTGGCTTTAATTGATCTTTTGAATGTAATGTTTGATTTGGATTCTTTGTTTTCTTTATTCAGATTGTTCCATAAACTGATTCCTTTCACAGAAACACAACGTTCCATAAATTTTGTCCTGAATCTTGGTTTTTTAAAAATCTCTGTTCCTTTTAAGTTATACTTGTATGACGGAGTATTAGGGCCAAACTAAGGCAAAAAAAATTGGAAATTACGAGAATAAAGTCATAATATAATGAGAATAAAGTCGTAAAATTACGAGAATAAAGTCGTAATGTTGCAAGAATAAAGTCGTAATGTTGCAAGAATAAAGTCGTAATGTTGCAAGAATAAAGTCGTAATAGAATAAAGTCGTGATATTCTGAGAATAAAGTCGTAATATTATGAGAATAAAGTCGTAAAATTATCGAGAAAAAAGTCATAATATTACGAGAATAAAGTCGTAATATTACAAGAATAAAGTGGTAAAATTACGAGAATTAAGTCGTAATGTTGCGAGAATAAAGTCGTAATAGAATAAAGTCGTAATATTATGAGAATAAAGTCGTAATATTACGAGAATAAAGTCGTAAAATTACGAGAATAAAGTCGTAATATTATCGAGAATAAAGTCGTAATATTATGAGAATAAAGTCGTAATTTATGAGAACTCTAACAGGAAGAGCATCTTCTCCCTGTGTTAAAATTAGGAATATTGAGCATCTTGTGAAGTTATATTTATATATTTATAATATATTACAACTTTATTCTCGTAATATTACGACTTTATTCTCAAAATATTACAACTTTATTCTCGTAATATTATGACTTTATTCTCATAATATTTTTGTCTTAGTTTGGCCCTAATACTCGTCGTAATACTTGCTTTCTCTTTTTTCAAATCTTTTCTGAATGTTGATTGGTAAAGGTTTTTATTATCAGTTCAGTGTAAACGGATGAAAATCAATGATTTTGCAGGCTTAAAAAAAAATAATTAAGAAAACAGTGAATATCATTAAATAGCAGCCATTAATCACCCACAATGCTGTGAATGATTTTATTTTTAACTGTTTTCAGGTTGCACTGGTGCACAGGAGAACACTTTGATCTTAGATGCATAGGAACAAAAGGAAATCCATTTTGGCCTTTTAAACTCAACCAGCTCAGTGCTGTGGAGGTTGGACTTGGAGCTGAAGTTATCATGACAGTTCTGTCAGCCCTGGTTGCAATTATTCAGGAGCTGCACTTAAAACGGTTTGGATTTAAAGCTGGAAGAAGTCTTGCAGCATTGATTTTTTTTTGCAATCTGGGAAAAAAGGCTAAATGTCTTCCTCAGTGTAAAGTGCCACAGCTCAGCTCAGGCACTTTACACTGACGCACAACAGACAGGTATTATCAGGCGCACAGAGGCCGACTCATAAAACAGCAAAATGAAAACAAACATATTTTGCAATATTATCACCCTAGCCAAATAAATATAAAACAAAAGGAGAGGTACCAAGGACTTCCTTTGCAGTCAGCTGTAAATCTTATTAACCTGCAGTCAGGCCCAATTGGCTGCTTGTGTAAAAGAGTTGTTCCTTGGAAATATGATTATTTTCGCCGAGTCAAACTGAAGTGAGTGGACTGAGACTTAATGTGTGAGCTCGCTGCAGTTTTTCTGGCAGCAGTTCACCGAAAGTGAGTCAGCTCCGTCTTGGTAATAGCTGCCAGTTTGAGGTTTTGGTATTGATTTGTGCCGGTTTGGGCTCAGAACTAATACATTTAAATGCTTCAGGATTAATCGTGGCCTGTGAAAGGGCAGCTGAATTCGGGGACCTGGTTCAGTTACACACAGGAGATAACGTACTTGGGTTGTTTCCAATCGCTTGCAGGATTTTTGGGTCAAGTCATTTTGGCTGCCCGGGTTGCTTTCTTTTTTAGATAAAACTCTTATTTTTGTCTGCCAGGAAATGATTCGTTTAGCCTATAGCTTTCAGACTGAAACCAAGGAGGAAAAGCTCTGTCTAACCTCAGTTATCCTCAAACGTATCTTTCTTCCTTTTTCTTCATTTTGCATGCAAGCGCTCAGGTTTTGAGGCAATTTAGACAAAAATAGTTGTTGCTATCACTTACTGAACGCGAGAATATATATATTTGCTCTTTGTATTGCACCAATCACCACAACAAATTCCTTGTGTGTGTTTAACAAACTTGGCATTAAACATATTTCTGATTCTGATTCTGAAAAAACCTTCACTGACTCATGAAAGTGTCTAAACTATATTTTGTACTTAGCAATTGTACTTTGCCCAGGTTCAAAAGTTCATGTGCAGATCATGAATTTTTTTGCAGTGACTCATTGAAAGATAGGATAATAAACAAGTCGAAACCATATATATGATTTTAAAGGTCAGTCTGACAGTGTGTGCATTAAAATGCCGTCCTGGAGGTCAGGACGAAAAGTCCTTGCATTAACAAAAGCCTGCGAGCACTCTGGATCTGACATTATGGTGTGGCAAACTCAGCTACTCATAATTTAACCCTAACCATTTTACCAATTGTGCAATGTCTGATCTGGAAATGTACTAATCCAAAAACAGCTACTGTAAGACTTTGGGCCAAATCCACAAAGAATAGATTGCGCCCGCAAATAGCGCTGTGAATTGCCCATAAAGTTTTGCAGTAACTTCATTAACACCGGATCGGGATCAGATCAGGATCTGACGGTAATTCATGTTCTGTGTTTTGCTACACACACCTACAGGTCAGCTGTTAAACACACACATTCTAGATTTATATGTTTATAAGGTGGAATTGTTTGTAATAAAGCACCCCCTTACTGTATGGATGAATCCTGAGCTCCGTCCTGTTATTTTTATTTTTAAATCCAAGATAAGTCCACAACCCCACTTGATCTGACTGTCTACAGTCATGTCTGACTGTAGATTTCACCCTTAATATCATTCAGTATCACACAGGCTTGAATGATATTGAAGAGAGAGAGAAACAGAGACAGAGGGGGAGTGAAGCCTGAATTATGGTTCTGCGTTAAATCGACGCAGAGCCTATGCCGTAGGGTACGGCGTAGGGTGTAACGCGGAACCATAAATCAGCCTTGAGGAGTGAGTTTGCGCGCAGTTAATACACGCTTCGAAAAGACAGTATTTGCTCCACTATTTTTGCGTGTGGCAAATAGCGCTGGCTTTTGTGAATTAGACGGTTTTTGCAATGAGGCTTATTTGCATAGAAAGGGGGCAATTTTGCGCCGAATGTATGAATATTACCTAATTTACATGCATGCAAATGGCAGAGGCGCACCATGACACTATTTGCTTGGCAGCGCAGTTTGTGGTGCAATTCACCCTTTGCGGGTGCTTTGTGAATTAGACGCTCTCTTTTTGTCTCATTTGCACCGGTTTAGCGGCCGCAAAAGCCGCGCAATCCTTTTGTGGATTTGGCCCTTTGTCTAAGACTGTAAACATGACAGAGTGACATCTGTGCACAAGTTAAGAAAACGCATTATCTTTGAACATTTCCAGTAGCCAAGAATTCAAACTTTGAAGATATTTTATCTATTTCTCAGCTAACTTAAGCTAAAATCCCTCTTGCATTCTCCAAAGTCAAGGCTTCGCACATTACAGTAGTTTTTGCCTGCAACATCTTACAATCAATAACATTTCCTCTGAGTCTTTCTCCACCATTTTTAAACCTACATGCATCTGACACTTTGAAATAAACCAAACCCTCAAGACATGCATGGTTCGGTCAGAAGCAGAATTCATCAAGAAAATGAGGTTAAAAAATGTCTGGAGGGGTCATACAACCCTGCTGCTGCAATTTTATAAGTCATTAATCTGATTTTTCCCTCTTGGAAGAGAAAACACAGAGGATGGTGCGGTATTCACAGAAGGAGATGATAAGACAGAAAATCAACCGTATCTCACACCTTGTAGAACATCCTGTCGGCAAAACGCAGCAGCTCTCCAAAGAGGTTGAGCCAACAGTGCAGGAAGGCAAAGAAACAGAGCAGGAGTAGCATTATTCCTGAAACAGAGAAGTAAAACAAAACCATAGAGAGGAACACTTTAACTTTGCTGCTTTAAGGCTCCTTAGAAAGACTGCAATATGACACCTGTGCTCTCATATCAGCATTCGCAAACAAGTGCTCTTTACTTTAAATTAGTTTCTGTTGGTCTTTTATTACTCCTATCTGGAAGAATCTTTGACACAAAATCACTACAAACTCTGCTGCAGTTTATTGGAGGTAATATCTGACTTTAGCAGTGACTCACTGGAGTTAAAGGAAGTTATAAACAGATATGATGTAATTGTTATTAGGGATGGGCGGTATGGACTAAAATATGTATCACGATAATTTCTGGCATTTATCCCGATAACGATAAAAATGAGGATAAAAAAATACCAATTCAACTCCACCTTTTTAAATATAAATCTATCTCGCTCTCAGATCCGCCATGTTTGTTACACAAAAACATCATCAACGGGAATTTATCCTTCTTTCTTTCTTTCTTTCTTTCTTTCTTTCTTTCTTTCTTTCTTTCTTTCTTTCTTTCTTTCTTTCTTTCTTTCTTTCTTTCTTTCTTTCTTTCTTTCTTTCTTTCTTTCTTTCTTTCTTTCTTTCTTTCTTTCTGGCTCATTTCCTTCCTTCCTTCCTTCCTTCCTTCCTTCCTTCCTTCCTTCCTTCCTTCCTTCCTTCCTTCCTTCCTTCCTTCCTTCTTTCCTCCTGCTCTCTCCTTCCTTCTTCCCTTCCTCTTTTCTCCCTTCCTTCCTCCTTTCCTTGTTTTCTCCCTTCCTTCCTTCCTTCCTTCCTTCCTTCCTTCCTTCCTTCCTTCCTTCCTTCCTTCCTTCCTTCCTTCCTTCCTTCCTTCCTTCCTTCCTTCCTTCCTTGTTTCCTCCTGCTCTCTCCTTCCTTCTTCCCTTCCTCGTTTCGCCCTTCCTTCCTTCCTTCCTTCCTTCCTTCCTTCCTTCCTTCCTTCCTTCCTTCCTTCCTTCCTTCCTTCCTTCCTTCCTTCCTTCCTTCCTTCCTTCCATAAATCAGTTTTACAAAAAAATAGTCATCAACGGGAATTTATCGTTTTTACCGTGAGATACAAATTCTTATCGTGGGGAATTATTTTGACGGTTTATTGTGAACGGTAAAATATCGCCCATTCCTAATTGTAAGTGATGAATACTGCGTGTGTGCTTGTGTGCATATGTGGTACCTGGTAATATGGAGTGAAACACGGCCAGAACCATAGTTCGTTTACTGAAGGGTTGGTTCCTCTCAGGTCTGAAGACGGGTATGCAGAGACGTACCAGGATGAAGTAGGCGTAAAACAGGCTTCCCAAGATCTAGGAGTTAAGAATTCACATATAAAAACAGTAAACCAGTCATTGATTAGTGCTTAATCCAAGTAAAGATGAAATGAAATAGAGCATGGATGAGCGACTGAGGTTGTGAAAACAGTGTTGTAATCTAACATTATTAAACTACTTTTAATCAAGGGTTCACACTGTCACACTTTAGACAAGTTTATTTTTTCTAGGTCAGTGAGCCGTCACACGTCTTCTAGACTGTGTCTTATACTCCAGTTACAAGAGGCTTAAATCTGAAAATGAAAGATTGGAACTGAAGGAAGAATTTAATCTTACTTTGCCGACAGTAATGCCAACATACTTCCATCGTATGTGGCTGTTTCTGTGAAGAAAAGACAGAATTCAACAAATGTAAATTTTGCCTTCAGCTTCATCGTTCATGCATACTGATTCTTTTAAACAGGTGTTGAAAGGAAAAAAGACAAACTTTATTGCAAAGACTGCCAACAAAATGTTTTTCAAGTAAATAAATTTAGATTTTTTTCTGCAAATATCTGTACAGCTATATGTTAAGTGCATTTTCAATGATACTAACACTTAACGTGACACTACAGTCCTGAACAAATCCCTATGACTGTGCTTTTCTTGGGTGAGAACTATGATGCTGACTTTTTAATTCTGCAGAGCTTTTGCCTAAAATAAATAAATAAAAAGGTGAAAATTAGAGTTATATACCACATCCAGTGAAAGATAAAATCCAGAAAGCAAAAAATGCCCCTTTTTCCAATTAAACTTGCTCCCTTATCCGGATATGGACAGCTAGACGTGTCTAAACTGGCCCAAATCAATTGTTTTCCCGCTAATTGGCGAGAGCCGAGCTCATCTGTCTGTTCAACCCTGTGTATCAACCCTAACCCCTAAAAACTCAAGCTACCCTGAGCATAGCAGTCGATGAAAGCAAAACATTCCTCCTGTCCATGATGAAATTGTATGTGTTGCTTCACTCAGTATTTTCTCGGACGGTTCAGTGGAGCTACAGTTATAGCTCGACTAGGTCATTTAATTGGAAGACTGTCTTTCTCCCAGTATACAAACATGGGAGGGGAATTAATCTATGGCAGGGGTCGGCAAACCCCGGCTCTAGAGCCGCATGCGGCTCTTTAGCGCCGCCCTAGTGGCTCCCTGGAGCTTTTTAAAAATGTTTGTCAAATTTTTTTTTTTCTTCTTTTTTTTTTCTTTTCTTTTTTCCTCTTTTTCTCTTTTTTCTTTTTTTTTCTTCTTTTTTTTCTTTTTTCTTATTTTTTTCCTCTTTTTTTCTTCCTTTTTCCTTTCCTTTTTAATCTTGACATTTTGACTTTATTCTCGACATTTCGACTTTTTTCCTGAGATTGTACTTCAACATTAATCTCGACATTTCGACTTTTTTCTCGAAATTTTGACTTTTTCTTGACATTTTGACTTTTTTCTCAATATCTCGACTTTTTTCTCGAAATTTTGACTTTTTTCTCGACATTTCGACTTTTTCTCAAGATTGTACTTCAACATTAATCTCGACATTTCAACTTTTTTCTCGAAATTTTGACTTTTTTCTCGACATTTTGACTTTTTTCTCGACATTTCGACTTTTTTCTCAACATTTCGACTTTTTTTTCGACATTTCGACTTTTTTCTCAATATTTTGACTTTTTTCTCGACATTTCGACTTTTTTCTCAATATCTCAACTTTTTTCTCAACATTTCGACTTTTTTCTCAACATTTCGACTTTTTTTTCGACATTTCGACTTTTTTCTCGTCATTTCGACTTTTTTCTCGAAGTGCATAATGAAAAAAAAATCTCCCCCCAGTTATAACTAATAGAAACATGCAGCATGTGTTGCCTTCATTCTAAGGCTTATACAAGACTTTTCATTTTTTGCGGCTCCAGACATATTTGTTTTTTGTGTTTTTGGTCCAATATGGCTCTTTCAACATTTTGGGTTGCCGACCCCTGATCGAGGAATCCTGAATGAGGAATGGGTGTCTCTGCTACAATGTGCTGCGATATGCCTTCCTTCAGCGTGTTATTATTGTTCCTTTTCCTTCTCAACTAATGACATCACAGACAAACACAAATGACAACAATATTCAGCTGGTTGTAACATTTATCACCAAGTGGTGGCACATTGTGCTCCGAACTGAACCACAATAGAGCTCATCTCTTACCGAGGGTACGATTCCCTGTAGATGAGCGTTGGAAAGAAAAGGAAGTATAGATAACTGGAAAATGTTGGAAATCTGGTACTTTCTCCTGAAAAACAAAAGCAGTTTATATCACTGTTACACTTGCACACCAGTTTGGTCATCAAAGATTTAATCAACTTCTTATGGCTTCCTGAACTCTCCTTAACCGCTAACCTTTTATTAGTTAATTCATAAAATTATACATTTATGACTAAAACTAGAGGTTCACATATTAAATTAGTTCCAGTTGAGGATGATTTTAGTCAAAATCTTTGGGTTTTCTTGATCTAAAGGTTAGAAATGGGTACAAAACACTTTAATTAGAAATAATATAAATTTCCGTCTTTAATTTTTACCTTTGCAGCCATGATTCCCACCTCTGTAACATTTAGAGACCTTCAAAATAAGGGCCTGCACGTACAGAGTCTTTTATTAAAATGCTCTTCTAGGTGTTTCATTGTCATTTTTAATGCCAGAGCGAAACATCTTGTTGGTGACTTGCTGAGTTCTGCTTTAGTCATTTTTCTTGCGCGTCTGAATGCTACAATGTGAGCGATGATTGTGCCGGTGGAGTAAATACATAATGACATCAAAACAGTTCAGGGGCCTCATTTAAAATGGAGTGCGTAGGATTCATACTAAAAGTGCACGTACGCTCAAAAGCCGAAAATGCCGTGCGCAAAAAAAAATCCGGATCAATAAAACCATGTGCACGCAGACATCCACGCAGTCCAGCTGGAAGGTTGCGTAGCTGAATCCGCCCCTTTACACGCCCAGAAATGCATATGGATGAGCCTGCTGAGCATGCGCAGTGGCTTTCTGCAGCCTGTTTGGCGCAGATCCATGGTTTGGCGTCAGAATGAATGAGAAGTAGCAGCCACCGTGACACTGACTTTCACGGAGACCTAGATGCTGTAAATGATGTGGAGGACAGGAAAACCACATTATTTGGTGGTCACAGAGTAAAAGTTAGAATAAGTATATAAATAGTATACAATAAAATAAAGTGAGTGGGTGGCAGCACGCCGTTGCGCAACAGGGGGGACATGCCCCCCGTCTTTTCAAAACTATGTTTTTTTTCCCCTTACTTTTTACAGTTTAAAAACTAACGGTAGGATCAGCCTTAAATTGCAAATTATCAAGACACTGTATGAAAGCGATACGAAAACGGCCCCGCAGCCCCGCTTCACCCCCCGCTCCCCCTCCTCCTCCTCTCCCGTCTCTCCTCAGAGCTGCTCAGGGCGGGTTTATGGTTCCGCGTCACCAACGCAGAGCCTACGCCGTAGGTGCGCGTCGCCGCGTACCCTACGCCGTAGTCTCTGCGTCGTTTTAACGCGGGACCCTAATTTAGGCACCATATACAAGCAGCACGTAAAGGTTTCACGCGCGCGTAAAACTCATATATATGAAAAAAAATCTGTGTCCCTTTAGGGAAGAAATGAGGGGCTCCGTGGGGCTCCCTAAACGCAGCCCCTCATTTGTTCTGTCCTAAAGCGGTGGGTGAAGAAGAGGCAGCAGCAGCAGCAGCAGCAGAGTCCTGACTGACAGCTTCACACACAGACGGACACGATCAGCGCTATATTATTTTATTATTTTATTATTTTAAGCCTGACATATGTTGTGATATGTGATGACATTATTAAGAGTATGACATGAATCTGGCTTCATTTCACCACCTCACAGCCTGCGTCGCCAGTTCCCCGTGTCTTAAGTAAATTCTTACGGGAGGGTCCTAGTTGCCGTAAAGATACGCAGATTTTTCGGTTAGTTTTTTCTTTTTAGATCCGAGGATTTGCGTAGAAGGTGGCTCCCGCAACTTTCAGGCGCTTTTTCTGCGCAAGCAAGCTTTATAGATGAGGCCCCAGTACTTTACCTTTCTTTGGCGTACTCTTCAAAATAATTGGAACTGTTTCTCTCATGAATGAGTAGGTTTTCATCAGGAATCGAATCTGAGGAAAAGTGACATGGGTTATCAATTATGCAAAATTAATGTATGATTATTATAAGACTTGTAAGCATTAGTTTTCCATAATAAAATGAGAGTAACTGGTAATATTGTTCCTTTGTGATTGCAAAAAAAGAGAAGAAAGAACAACAAACTCGTGCACACATGTACGGAAGAGTATTAGGGCCAGGCAGGAGAAAAAATCTATTTGAGAGGGGAAGATTTTTTTTGTATTGTGCACTTCGAGAAAAAAGTCGAAATGTCGAGATTAATGTTTAAATAGAATTTCGAGAAAAAAGTTTAAATGTCGACAATAATGTTGAAATACAATTTCAAGAATAAAGTAGAAATTTTGTAAATAAAGTCGAAATTTCACCGTTCTCCTCAACATTTCCACTTTATTCACGACATTTTGACTTTTTATTCAACATTTCGACTTTTTTCTTGAAATTGTACTTCAACATTAATCTCGAAATTTCAACTTTTTTCTCGACATTTCGAATTTTTTCTCAACATTTCGACTTTTTTCTCGAAATTGTACTTCAACATTAATCTCAACATTTCGACTTTTTTCTCGCCATTTCGACTTTTTTCTCGACATTTCAACTTTTTTCTCAAAGTGCATAATGAAAAAAAAAATCTTCCTCCTCTAAAATATTATTTTTATTTTTCTCCTGCCTGGCCCTAATACTCTTCCGTACACATGAGACTTACCTGCTCAAGAATGACAATGAAGCGTGAAGCTGGCGGCAGCTGATGTTGCACCACTGTGTGGATAGGAAACACCCCCAGCACACACGTCTGCACAGCAGACAGGATCAAGCCGGTGACCAGAGACAGTCCCAGTTTGGAAGGACAGTCATGGTACAAAGAGCCCCAAAACATCAGAGTGTAGTAGGGAACAAAAAGGGTGTAGGCAAACATGAAAAGCCAGGCCAAAGCCACGGTCCCCAGCTTCCCGAAGGCGAAGAACAGCAGGTCGAACTCTAATACCAGCCTGAAATGTAGCACAAAAAAAGTAATTGTAATCACATGAATTTAAAGAGAAATCATTACAAAATGAGCATGAACTCTTTAGTTGAATGCAAAATTAGAAGAACCAAGGGCACAAACTACAATAGGTGGTGTGATCTTTTCTGCTTTACAAGGAATTCTAAATAACAATTTAAACAATATTAGAGCATAATAGATAGAAAAAAGTTGAAATGCTTTGAGTATTCTTCTCTCATTTTAATGGTCTCCTCTGGTGGGACTAACAGAGATTTAAAATACCCTCTCATTGTTGCCACGTGAAAGGATTTTTTAGAAATTCAATACTGCTAGCAAGAATGATGCTATTATTTTTCATTTTCTCAGTTTACTCATGTTAGGAATCAATGTTGACCGAGAGTGAATGTATTAGACAATTTGCACACTGTGACGTTGTCTAATAGTGCCTTTTCAAATGAAATAAGATAAAAAAGGAAGAAACTGAAACAGCAAACATCAACCCAAATCATTATTGAGCTGCCCAAAGCAACAGCAGGATTACTCAGAGGGATTGATTTTGCCATCTTTTTCCTGTCAGATGAGACTGAGGGAAGGAAGGCCAGAGAGAAAAGAAGGACAAGCAGAGGTGAGAAACACGTTTTTTTGGAGTATAATTGAGTTCCATGGGATTTGATAGACCTTTTTAAATTTTGATACATCAAATTGTCACTGATTTCCTGACAGAAGGTCACACATAAGACAAAAACAAGCTTTAGGGTCTATGATGAAGGGACTTTGGGACTCTATGGTTTCTCTGTGTGTGGGCTGTTTTGCTGGAATCATCTGGGGTCATTTGTCCCATTGGAGAGAAACATCCTTGTAAATCAATTAAAACTAAAGTGCTATCACTTCTTTCCAGATGTGAAAAGCTCTTATTCTGATGGGATTCGTCTCTTCCAGAAAGACTATGTCCCCATCCATCCCAAATAAGGGAAACCAATTTAAATCACACTGTGGGTTTCACAGTCACCAGACGTGTTGAGTTTTGAAAAAGATATCAAATGCATGAATTTCATACATCCTTCCAGTGACGTTGCACAATATATATTTACAATCAATGCAACAAACCAGGGGCCGGATTCACAAAACATTCTTAGAAGAAAAATCTTCTTAAGTGTCATTTTTTTCTTAAATTCAGTCTTAAGAAGAAAAAAGAGAAGAAGTCATATTCTCCAAAAAAGTTCTTAAGTATTTTCTCAACTTTCTTCTTAAGTTTCTTCTTAAGAAAAAACTTAAGAATAAATGGTATTCTTGAAATAAAAGTTCTCAAATTTGTTCTTGACTTTTTTCTTAACTTTAAGACAACCTTGACCTGTCTTAAAATTTCTTCTGTGAAAAGGTAAGACTCTAATATCACCTTTTTCAACCCATTTTAGACAAGTTTAGACTAGTAGGTCATAGTTTGAGGATATACTTTGTAATTAATTACACAAAGAGCCTGTTAACTGTTTGTTAGCATGTTAGTTAGCGTGGTAGTTAATTATTATTAATTTCCCCAATAGTATTTTTTTTCGCACATTAATCTCATTCTCCATAACATTGAAAAGTTCCTGCATCTCTTTTTCTCCTTCTCCATGTTTAGTCAGTGACTGACGGTTAAGACCAAACTACCTATAAATGTTGTTTGTTGGCGCGTGCAATGCAATGACATATTCTAAGAAGGAAAAATAAGAAATTCTTAAGAAATTACAGTTCTTAAGACGGTTCTTAAGAAAATATTGAGGAATTGCACTTAAGAACTTTCTTATGAACTTCTTAATTTTAGATCTTAAGACATTTCTTAAGATCGTTCTTAAGAACATATTGGTGAATCCGGTCCCAGTTCTTGAAGCATAGTGGCAGAATGTCTTACTGAGAAGGTTTAAGTGAGTTTTGTACATGCACATGTGGAACAGACCTGCCCTGGTCGATGTAGTCAATAGCCAGCGTGCTCAAACAGAAGATGAGGAGCACAGCTATGAACATGTGGTAGATGGTCCTGATGTGGCTGATCTCAAATAGTTCACTGATGAAGAGAAGACAGCAAAGATGGAAAAATTATTCAATAATCAAGTCTAACATATGCACATCAAACCAAAAAGAAGTGTAACTAAGGTTAATTGAGCTGCAGTACACAGACATAACAGAATGGAACAAAGTACGATGGAAATGAGGCTTGAAATAATGAGCCAATGAATCATTTGAGAGTAAATCACACTTTTCTTTCTAGTTGTTAATCTTTATGTAATGCCACTGTAAACCGTTCAAAGAAAACAACACATATGGAGAACAGGAATCTCATATTACCAATAAAAACAAACACCTGTAGTCATGGGTGCAGATCCCAATTTCTGAAAAACATGAAATGTCCCCCCCAATAAAAATACCCTAAATTATTCAAAATTGAACAAATGTATTTTCAGACTTTAAGGGGGGAATATGTAGAATATTTATTAAAAATATATTTCTAAAAAAATAATACATCCACGGTGCGTTTTGAGGTGTACAGAATCTTTTTTTTAGAACTGTTTACCACCATAACTGTGTTAAAACATGATCAGTTAGTTTAAACAACTTGTTTAGGGCTCCATATTTCATCCATATATCAATTGATCGTGCATAAAGTAGTCCCATAGGATAAAAGGAAGATGGTGAGAAGAATTTGAGATGAGTAGACACTACATGCCCAAAACCCTTAAAATTAAGATTTACGAATATAACAGTTTAGTAAGCAGTGACACACACTGTTGGCTGTTTAGGACAAATAAACAAGAAAGGTAAGCACAATAAATGATTCCCTGTGCAGTATTTTTTGGCGAGCCTTTACCAATTTATGGCATGGAATGAGTTGCATATTGGCAAAAAATTAAAAATTAAAATCACGTTGGTGTCCCCCCCAATCCTGACATCGGATCTGCACCCCTGTCTGTAGTATATGACTGGCATAGACTCCTTTCTGTTTCTAATACTTACTCCAGAAGTGATGCCCGTTCCATAAAGACCTTTCCATCATCCATCCTCTGAGATCTAATTCAAACCAGAGAGACATTGAAACACATATATATATACAATATACCGCTGCAGTGACCTGTTAATATATAATATATCTCCCAGGCTAACACCTTCCATCAGGTGAGCTTTGAAAGCGTGTCTTCCTCTCACCTTGATGAGTGTTTATTTGCTGTCTTTCCACTGGCTGCTGATTTGATATGTGACGGGGGCTGGATCGCCTCAGTCAAGGCTCTGTCAAGAATGTCACTGAGCTGATTCTGGACCTGCTCCATAACTTTCTCTTTCACATTCTGTGGGAGAAAAGTTTGTATTTTTCCTATTTATTTATGTTCATTAGTGATGCATGACACTCTTTCCTTTGCTTGTCCTTTGCAAACGTCTTTCGTTTCGTGCAAAGACACGGATGATATTTTTTAGTTTTCCAATATTTTCTGGGTGACAGAAAAACAAAATATTAACCTGTGTATATTTTTCCCACTGCCTTAGATCTTCATCGTCAACATTTTCCTGACTCCCAGCTGCAGAAAAAGGAACAGATGTTCAATCAATTCATACAATATTCATATTATACTTGAAACTGCAATATCTTGAGCTGAAAGCACAGCTTTTAGATTTCTTGGTCTTTGAAATATTAAATAACACCAAGAAGTGCAAACCCTTTTATCTGTCCTGGTCTTCCCAACTCCTGCACTGGGAAATCTTTTTAACCTTACCGGGACTGGAGGTTTTGTTCTTTCGACGCCACACTCCGTTGGGTGGCTCGGCGGTCGTCATGGTTACCACTGGAATGGACCACAACTATGAGGACCAAAAAGCTGGAGCTTGGGTAGCTTAGCTACACCTTATCCTCCCTGACAAAAAAAAAATGATGGAATTAAAAATCCATCAAGAGAAATTAAAGGGATCTCCCAGTGAAGTCTGTGGAAGTGATTACATTTAACCCAGCGTTCATGGATGTCAGGAAATAAAAGCCTTTAATGCTTTGAACTGATGCCTGGAATCCTGCTAAGATCACACCACAAGTACTGCACACAACTCAAAAATAGAGACGTAATGGGGCTCTGCTGTCTATGGACTGAAACAATCACGATAAATGACATATTATTAGATGCTTGGTCTTCTTGAGACTGCTGTAACATCACTCAACAGTGCTGCAACATTCCTGCAAGTTTATGCCCCAGGGTGTAGCATAGCAACAATCCCCACTCAGTGCGTGGATGGAGATGTGTTTTATATAATAAGTTGAATGAATGAATGAAGTTTATTCAGTCATGACAACACAAAACAACACCAAAAAAAACATTGTGCACAGCATTAACATTTCATACAAAACCAAAAATGTGTTGAACAATGACTGAAAAAGCATAGGCTGAAGCAAAATGCTTATAAAAGCCTATTCTATATTACCAACTTTCTTTTTTTGGCTACCGACCTTCAGAAAACCAAAAAGAGAATAGAAAAGCAAAGAAACAACAAAAGGCAAAGAAACAACAGAAAAGCAAAGAAACATTTACAGATGGTCAATTGCACTTATAAGCTTCAAAAATAGCTTTACAAACCATTTTCTTAAAAACAAAAAGAGAATGACATGTTTTTAAATTTATGTTGGCATCATTCCAGAATTTAACTCCAGTAATGGAGACACGTCTCCTTTTCATACCTTTTTTAGCTTTTTGTACTGTGAAATTGCAGACACCTCTAAGATTATAGGGAGTCTCCTGAATTGTCTCCTGAATTGAAAAGAACCTACAATGCACTGTATTGGGTCATGGAGCATTTTTGATTTTGCTCTGAACATAATTTGCATGATTTTATAATAAAACAAATCATAAAATGTAATAAGATGAGAATTTAGAAAAAGTGGCTCTGTGTGAGCTTAGTAATCAGCCTTATTGATGATACGTATGGCTCGTTTTTAAAGTTTTATTATTGAATTTAAGGTGGTTTTAAAGGTGGATCCCCACAATTCCACACAGTAAGATAAATAGGGAACAATCAATGAGTAGTAGATCAAATGCAAGGCCTTGGTATTCAGTACATTTCTGGATTTATACAGGATTGCTAGTGATTTTGAAATTTTCCCTTTAATGTATTCAATGTGTTGTTTCCATGTTAACTTTTGGTCGATGACAACCCCAAGGAATTTAGTCTCAAAAACCCTTCCAATATCAACATTACATATTTTTAATTTAATATTACCATCACTTTCATTTTGATTCACAAAAACCATGAATTTTGTTTTCTTAATATTTAAAGATATAGATTTATTGACATCAAACAAGTTCAGCTCCAGACTGACAGACAGCATCAGGTCATTGCAGCACGGTTATTGCCGGGTCGACGACTAACGTACAGAGGAGCAAATATGTCAAGAATTTTGAACGATAGTTACCTCGAAAGTTTAGTTTTTGCCCCCCATAACATGATAGCACAAGTCACTGTAGTTCAACCTAAACAACGTAAACAAATGATAAAGCTTTCGTTCACCAGAGAACATTTACACACTACAGATAAGATATAGATTTATGTTACAGACCGACTTCCAGGGTGGGTTGAAAGACGACCCAGTGACGTCATTTACTAATCCATGCTTTGATTAGTCCTCATGAGAAATGCCAATATAGCAGATAAGCCTAAAAAAGACATAGATTATACACAATGTGGCTGCCAATGATCAGAGATGATCATAGCTCAGAGAGGGAGTTATGGAGATAAAAATAACCAAAACCAAATATGAAACAACAATGCTTTTGAGCAGTTTGTACTTATATAACAGTGAGCTTTGTTTCAGAGTCGGAGGCTCATTCATGTTCGGTTTGGTTTGTCCTCTTTCTTTTAGGCTCAATTGCATTTTATACATCTCTTTATCTCATGGCGATGGTGTCAGATTGTTTTGAAAGTTAGATTTACATCCATTGCCTTTTTGTGTGCACAATTTATTTATTTATTTCGATCATGTGCTCAATATGGTACACTCATTCATAACATATCGTGTAATCATTTATATCGAAAAGGAATAGGCTGAAGCTCTGAGCTTATAAATGCCTACCCTTTAACCTTCACATTATTATTATTTACACTTTCTACAACAAATGCTTTCTAGCATTTCCACCCAAAAAAGAAGCAAACACAAAACACAAAAAAAATATATGTAACAAAGAACCAGCAAGAAAAAAAAAGGAAAAATAAATAATAAATAATCCCGATTAAAACAAGGACAAAAAGATCAGTAATTATTACCTGCATAATTCCATAATTCTCTCTCTTGCATCTTATCCTTCAATCTTGTTGGTATTTACCAATCATGGTCTGTTTGAAACTATTTTTAAACTGTATGATGTTTTTACTTTGTTTAAGATTATCTGGCAAGCTATTCCACAACTTAACCCCTGTAACTGAAATACACATACTTTTAAGTGTAGTTTTAACTGTTGGTTGTTTGAGATTATGTTCCCCCCTTAACTCATATTCATCTCTATCCTTAAACAGTTTTTGTATGTTGCAGGGGAGTGAATTATTCTTTGCTTTGTATATTATCCGTGCCGTTTTAAATTCAACTAAGTCAGTCAATTTTAGAGCGTTTAATTTCCAGTACAAAACATTTGTGTGATGATAAAATCCTACATTATTTACGATTCTTGGCCTTACAATAAGGCTTTAAAATACAAATTTTGGGGAAAAAAAATAAAAGACAACATCTTTGTGTCCAGGAAACAAATTGGTTTGATATCATAGCTTCAGGCAGAAAACTCATCAACTCCATTTTAACAGGGTAAAAGGGTTGGCAAGACACCAGGAAAGGATGCTTCACAGTAAGCATGGCTGTATTTTCATTGTTAATCATGTTAAGCATCCTCCTGTAGATACAAAGAACATGGTTCCACCCCGGGGAGTTGGGATGCTTTTATCAGTGATATCTTTCTGTTTCCAGCTTGTGAAAACCAAGGGAAAAAAACAAATACACATTTTTTTGAGAAATGTATTTTTCAAAATTAGCTTAATTATTATTGGTTGTTAAAGCACTGACAGTAAAGTGGATCAAATCAAAGGTCAAATAATACTTTTATGACTCAGTGGCTGATAGTGTAAAAGAGGAGACACAGTCAAGTCAGAACTAAAGTGTATAATGTTCATAAATTGAATATATGTATTCTCAGAGCAAAGAAGACTCTAAAAACGTGATCCCCGTCACATATGATTATTGCTGTATTACAGTCTAATTTTGTTTTCATTTACATAATAAAGCAAACGGAGACTCTTGAGTGTTCCTCTGAAACTTTGTTATATCTTATGTCCTACAATACAACTCACAGTATTAGTTATTAGTTATAAGTTCATATAAATGTACCTGATTATAGATGTGCATTGAAGAGGTAGATTTGTACTCACAGTCTTCAGTCTCCAGGTGAGATCCACGGTTCAGTCTCCACTGAGACTCGCTGGTGTGTGTTTACGCGAGTGTGTGTCCTCTTCTCGCCTCTGCCGATCCTTTGCACTTTGACCTTTTGGCTCCTTGCTCTGGGCGGGCTTTACACCTCTGTTGATGCTTAAAGCCACGCAGCACAATACTGAGATTTATTCCTGAATTCTGGGATTTATCCTGAAGCAAATCCATTCTTATAGCAAACTGTATTAACAACCTTTTAGTTTTTAAATTAATGCTTTGATGTTTGACTAGATCAGGAGTCGGCAACCCAAAATGTTGAAAGAGCCATATTGGACCAAAAACACAAAAAACAAATATGTCTGGAGCCGCAAAAAATGAAGTATAAGCCTTAGAATGAAGGCAACACATGCTGCATGTTTCTATTTTAGTTATAACTGGGGGAAGATTTTTTTTTTCATTATGCACTTCGAGAAAAAAGTTGAAATGTCGAGAAAAAAGTTGAAATGTCAAGAAAAAAGACGAAATTTCGAGAAAAAAGTAAAAAGGTCGAGATTAATGTTGAAGTACAATCTCGAGAAAAAAGTCGAAATGTCGAGAAAAAAGTCAAAATGTTGAGAAAAAAGTCGAAATGTTGAGAAAAAAGTCGAAATTTGAGAAAAAAGTCGAAATGTCGAGATTAATGTTGAAGTAAAATCTCGAGAAAAAAGTCGAAATGTTGAGAAAAAAGTTGAAATGTTGAGAAAAAAGTCGAAATGTCGAGAAAAAAGTCGAAATGTTGAGAAAAAAGTTGAAATGTTGAGAAAAAAATCGAAATGTTGAGAAAAAAGTCGAAATGTTGAGAAAAAAGTCGAAATGTTGAGAAAAAAGTTGAAATGTTGAGAAAAAAATCGAAATGTCGAGAAAAAAGTCGAAATGTTGAGAAAAAAGTCGAAATGGTGAGAAAAAATTTGAAATGTTGAGAAAAAAGTCGAAATGTCGAGGTTAATGTTGAAGTAAAATCTCGAGAAAAAAGTCGAAATTTTGAGAAAAAAGTCGAAATGTTGAGAAAAAAGTCGAAATGTCGAGAAAAAAGTCGAAATGTTGAGAAAAAAGTTGAAATGTTGAGAAAAAAATCGAAATGTTGAGAAAAAAGTCGAAATGTTGAGAAAAAAGTCGAAATGTTGAGAAAAAAGTTGAAATGTTGAGAAAAAAATCGAAATGTCGAGAAAAAAGTCGAAATGTTGAGAAAAAAGTCGAAATGGCGAGAAAAAATTTGAAATGTTGAGAAAAAAGTCGAAATGTCGAGGTTAATGTTGAAGTAAAATCTCGAGAAAAAAGTCGAAATGTTGAGAAAAAAGTCGAAATGTCGCGATTAAAAAGGCAAGGAAAAAAGAAAGAAAAAAAGGAAAAAAAGAAGAAAAAAAAGAAAAAGGAAAAAAAAAAGGTCAAACATTTTTGAAAAAGCTCCAGGGAGCCACTAGGGCGGCGCTAAAGAGCCGCATGCGGCTGTAGAGTCGCAGGTTTTTCAGGTTTTTCATTTATAAGGTTGAATATATCAGGATGTCGTAATAACAAAAAAATCATATGGACTTTACAAAGTTCTGGGTTACGCAAACACTTCAGATGGACGGCAACAAATGACACTCTTTCCACATCAATTTTACAAGAAATGAAGCCAAAGTGAAGCAGCAGTGGTTTGAACACTAACAGAACCCACTCTGTCTCCATTTGAATTTAGAGGATCGGTAGCAGCCGGGTGCTAATAATTACACGCACTTGATTAAATGATCAGTGATAAATGATCCGGGGGACTCTACAAGAGCAGAGCATTTGTCAGGTTGCTAATCTGGAACATCCAGGTGTGTGTTAACCCAAAGCCAAGAAGGAAAGACATCAGCGATAGCGGCTATCGCCGGACTTCTGGTCAACAGGACGGCCTGGCCTACCGTCATGCTGGGGAAAATGTTCTTTACTTCCAGGACAAATAGCTGGAGTGTTCTCTGATCACAGGGCCTTGTTTTTCTATATTTTTTCTGGGCTCAATATCAATAAATAAATAAACTCTAGCATCTCTGAAAGTGAGAGTTGTTTCAGATAAAACTTTAAACATCATTATTCCCCGGCAGGTCTGCAGACCTCTATAAAAGTAGGTGGTTTGGCAGCTTACTCCACTGATTGATTTTAAGTCCAGAATGAGTGCACTTGAGACAGCATCTCTGATTTGTAACTGTTTTAAATGATTTCCATTTTTTGTTTCATTTGATTTTATTTGATTTTAATATTTTACATCACACCTCTGTACATTTTTATATCTGAAATCTTGTGCTGCCTCTTGGCCAGGACACCCTTGCAAAAGAGATTTTTAATCTCAATGGGTTTCTTTTCCTGGTTAAATAAAGATTAAATAAATAAATAAGAAAAAAGTTTACCAGACCATTCAAATGTGGATTGTGTCTGTCAAGAGTGAAACTCATTACTGAGCTAATTTGGCAAAATGTACATTTTAAAAACTCCTAGATGGCTCACCAATTTACCAATCAAACAACAAAGTAATTATATCTGCCAACTCTTACAAATGTTGCATTTGAAATATCGTTTGTTCACGTGTATGAACAGCCATCGTGACACACACACACACACACACACACACACACACACACACGCACACACACACACACACACACACACACACACACACACACACACACACACACACACACACACACACACACACACACACACACACACACACACGTAGATGATCTGAAGTTTGTGTTTAATGTTTAGTTAGTTGTTGTTTATGTGTAGTTTAGCCATCAGAACGTTTCCCAATTGTTGTTTCACTCTCCTTTAAAGGAGCATGAGGCTCCTTTTAAGAAATGAGACTCTCTAGCGCCACCCTTCACCACGACGGCCGTTGGGGGTACTGCAGCCAACAGCGAAGCCGGCACGGGAGAACGGGGAGAACGTGGATGCAGCGTCATGTGACGTCACATCCGCAGCCCAGCGCGGGAAATTCCGGCCCGGAATTGCAGCACATTTTGCAGCACACAGCCTGTTCAAGGCAACGGAGAGATACACTAGAGGGCTCATTCGTTTTGGTTTGGAACGCCTCATCTGACATTATTACTAGAAAACTTAAAACGTATACACATTTTTTTTTCATAAATCCTGCCTCATGCTCCTTTAACACTTGTGTAAATAAATTCTGATTAATTTGAATGAGAGAAGTTGTTAGTGTTTATTTTATACACATTTGTCACAGCTGCTGGTTGCAAAGGTCTGTGCTCAGACTCCTTCCTTCACTGTTGTTCTGTAACGCCTCTCCTGGCAACAGGCTGACACGTAGGGAATAACAGTCACCTTGAGACTGATTTTGCTGTTCAGTTATTATTTTCCTGACAAGTCAGGTAGTGCCCTGTTTTGATAATTCATTTTGATAAGTCATCTTCTTTATTTATTATTAATAACAATCGTAAGACAATTAGTAATAACTCTTTACTTAACTGAACCAGCAACCCTTTTTGGCACAACAGCATAATTTAACTCAACCTTGCCTGGTTCAGGGCGAAAAATGAAATAGTCATGAAGCAGAATACCTTGCTTTGGGGCTGAGGAATACCAATTCTGTATTTTGCTCGGAATAAGTTATTATACTGTAGAAGAAGAAAATAAAACAGCTGAAAGTGGAAAGTAATAATCAGACGAGTTTATGGAGACAGTCTTTCATATTTATTGAAATGAGTTTTCATGGGATAACAACATGTATTCTCACCACATACAGAAGAGAGTACTCCATGCACTAAAATCACACGGTATAAACAACCCAAGCAACACACAGTTACACAAACAAACACAAACCTTTTACCGCCCTGGTTTCTAACCCACACTACCTTACCGCTCCTTCTAGTTCTGCATACTGAGGACATGGTATCAAACATCATTTTGCCAGAGTATTGTCATATTGGTTACAGTCAGAACATTAAAAATACAAAAAAATAAAAAATTACACTCAGTCAACCAAACATTTACAGCTCAATATGCAGAGTACATGTCAGGGAAAAATAAAGAAAAATAGGTAAAAAAAAAAAAAGAAAAAGGTTTCACTGACTGACTGATAGCAGGTTCACATTCAACACATGATTTCTGTAGGTTATGTAAACACTCAATTCCAAGACCAAAGGCCATCCTAACCTAGAAAAATTCAAACTGAACAGCTGGAGATGAAGAGTTATGAACATTATTACAATAAACTCCTGCATCCATTTTTCTTCAACCACAGATCTGTAACAACTAACACCTTAGTGTTGAAGAGAGACAAAAACAACATAAAAGTGGCATGATATTAGCAACAGTATTATTATTATTGTTTAATGCGCTTAAATGAATATTTACATTTTTTGGCAGAATTGTTTGAAATAAAACTTGCTGGAGAGAAACTGTTGTTTGTAAAAGTATGAGGAAACGCTGAGAGGTTTGGGTTCGATCTCTGTCTGTGCCAGTTTGCTTTGGCTGACTTTCTCGGTCCAAAGATTCCTGTCCTCTACAAGTGTCCTTTGCCTTTCCACCAGATTCAAATATGAAAGACTACAGCTCTCACAAAAGATCATCAGTAGGTTTAAAGTCCTGCAGATCAAGAAGCGAGATGAGCATTTTAGTTTTGCTGTATTGTGGTGTAAACTAATACAAATTACTACATTGCAAATGCAAATTTACTGCGGTTTACACCATTTTTTTTTTTTTAAGTTTAAAGTTTCACTGTGTCTGTAGCACAGAGCCACATCACTTAGTACGTTTTAGGGCCAATCCCAATACACCCCCTACTTTCTACCACTAGCCCTCCCTCACTACCACTACCCCTAAAAAAGAAGCCACAGATTTTAGGGCACTTGAAATCTTCCCAGGGGCCTGTCCCAATACTCCCCCTACTCCTACTTTTCAGCACCACCCCTAAATTTTGCGTGCTACGTCACTGCGTGGTTTACGTTCGGGTACGTAAGCGACTGCGTAGTTACGTTTGCACATACGTCACACCATATCAGGAAGCTGAGAGCCAAAAGCTGTTTTAATTTCAGCTGTAGCGCTGTTAATATGCCACTTTATTAAGTATTTTTTGAGGCGTAAAAGTAACCGTTAATATCCCCAACCTGGGCTCAGTTTATCCAAATAACGGCTGTTAATAAATTTGATCTGATGTTTTCGGAGAAGAGCCGCCGGCTCGGAGCAGCAGCAGCTCACGGCCGGGTCAACCTGCGCCGTCGTCCCGGGGAGAAACCTGCAGCTCTGTGGAGAATTAACGCTGGCTGAAATAAATCATTTAGGAAAATAAATGTTGGTTTAATAGATGAAATCTAACAGTTGTAGCTACGCCTGTTAAGAAATTTGCTCCGAAAACTTCGAGATCAAAACTGCCTGCCGGCTCGGGAGCTGATTTATGGTTCCGCGTTAAATCGACGCAGAGCCTACGGCGTAGGGTACGGCGTAGGGTACGGCGTAGGGTACGGCGTACGGCGCGCGTCGCTGCGTAACCTACGCCGTAGGCTCTGCGTTGGTGTAACGCGGAACCATAAATCAGCCTTTATTCTGGCGAGATCTGAAAAGACTTCGCAACAACGGGCAAGCGAGTGATTATGTACATTCACTGAGTGAATATCATGAAAGTAAAATATATATTTCTCACTAGAAATGTAATCAAAACGCATTTTTATGCAGAAACTAACTCAAAATATTTATTTTATTCACAAAAAATAAGAAATGTCCGCCATGTTTTTTTTTTTATTCAGTCCGCAAATGACGACGAAAAGCATTCTGGGAAATTTTTCTGGCCCTAAGTCAGCTAGTGTGCATCCGAAAACCCTCGCTCTGAAGGGACAGATTCATAGCCACTACACTCGTTTTCCGCACTCCCCCTAGATGAAAAGAGGAATTGGGACACCACTACCCTCACAGGAACGCGCAAAATTTAGGGGTAGGGCTGAAAAGTAGGGGTAGTGGGAGTATTGGGACAGGGCCTTAGATTAAAGACATAGTTTCAAGTCTCTCCTGAACATAAAATGTTTGTTGTTAGTGTGTGTACTTCTTCTCTCCAGTGTGTCATTGGTTCAGGTTATCCACACATGATGTCATTTGTAGCTCTTCCACAGGGTTATTAGGTCTGTTGGCCAAAGACTTTTCTTATGAAGACACACTGCATCCACACACACACACACACAGACACACACACTGTGAGTGCAGCTCCTCCACTGTCACCCCGGGCTCCTCATCCTGACTGATTGATCAGGAGGTCGACAGAGAGAGTGTGACAGGTGGCTCTGAATGAGCCACCACTGATGTGTGAGAGACAGGGAGTCTATAAACTCTGATCCTCTGATAACTGCGACTGCACCCACTTCATATAGGATTCAGCACTTATCTGTATTGTCAAAGGTCAAACATCTCACTGGATGATGAGGTGCTATATCACTGGAAGAGTGGGAGTTTTTGTTTAGTTCATTTTTTTTGTTATCACTAAATAAGGCAGGATTTTATCAGCTCTTGATAACCTACAGTAACCCTCGTGTCATATGTCCAGCTATAGGTTGGAGCGTCTCACCGAGCACGATCCTGACACCCGCTACAGTCAGAAGATTTGTTCCAGTCTGAGTCTCCTGAAGAATCAGGATCTGCCTTGACTTTAACAAAATTGTGTTAAAAACAGCCGTTGCTCACATGCATGCACAAAACAATGGAAGAAAAAAAATCTTTATCGTTTGAGTAAAAAAAATAAATTAAATTCAACAATTAATAATAAATTAGGATTCAGATAAATAGCATAAATAATGCAAATACAACAAATAATAAATAATATATATTTCTTTCTAACTAGGTCTAAGAGTATAAAAATAGTTGCTACACATTTTTCACTCTGCCATGCTCTTGTGTGAGAGGACAAAGACCGAACGCTTCACATAAAATCCCAGCTTTTTTTGTTTTTTCAGTATTGTAATAGGGATGACACGCAGCTTGAAGTCTCATGACTGTACAATGATGTTGTTTTCTGTCTTTTGGTTCAGCTGAAGTTTGTTTTGAGAATTGTTAAAGTAATTTATACGCATTAACATGCTGTGGTGACAAACAACAGAGCGTTTGAATTCTTAATCTTACATAACTCCCTAAACGCTGTCTTTTTTTATCTTTTCTTTTTTGGAGGGAATTTTTTTTTCACTTTATTCTTGAGACAATGGTACGGAAGAGTATTAGGGCCATGGAGTAGAAGAAATATTTGAGAGGGGAAGATTTTTTTTATTGTGCACTTCGAGAAAAAAGTTGAAATGTCGAGATTAATGTTGAAATACAATTTCAAGAATAAAGTCAAAATTTCGTGAATAAAGTCGAAATTTAGCCTTTTTTTCTCAACATTTCGATTTTTTTCTCAACATTTCGACTTTTTCTCGACATTTCGACTTTTTTTCGAAATTGTACTTCAACATTAATCTCGACATTTCGACTTTTTTCTCGACATTTCGACTTTTTTTCTCGAAGTGCACAAAGAAAAAAAAATCTTCCTCTAAAATATTATTTTTATTTTTCTCCTGCCTGGCCCTAATACTCTTCTGTACAGTGGCATTGTCAGATTAAATCAAAGATTATATATATGTATGTATATATATATATATATATATATATATATATATATATATATATATATATATATATATATATATATATATATATATATATATATATATATGTCTGCAGGTTCCATATTGGCCCCATGTAAACCGCCCACTTGGGTTCACTGATGTGGTTTGTCCAAGTGGGCCCCAGACGACACCTAATTTGGGCCGCATGTCCATTTGTCACCTGTGTACCTGAGAATAACCACAGCAAGTAATTCAACATGGGGCTAAAATGGAACTCGTGGACATTCCAGTCCACTTATGTCTGAGATGGGCCCTGCACGCAAACGTGGGCTCTGACTGTTGCACCTGAGAATGTAAGGATGACAAATACCTTTTGATCCATGGCTGGAAACAAATATATAGATATCTTTCCTGAAAACTGCATGCCTCAGCTGTTGGCATAAAGTAACATACTATGTTTTTAACTATTTACCCAGAAACAGACCATTAAAGTCAAACAGGACTGAAACAGTTGGCTTCTTAGCTTTAACTGGGATTCATTCCTGCACGCTGAATATTGCTCTTCTACGACGAGTATTAGGGCCAAACTAAGACAAAAAAAAAACGGAAATTACGAGAATAAAGTCGTAAAATTACGAGAATAAAGTCATAATATTACGAAAATAAAGTCGTAATATTACGAGAATAAAGTCGTAATATTTTGAGAAGAAAGTCGTAATATTTTGAGAAGAAAGTCGTAATATTTTGAGAATAAAGTAGTAATATTACGAGAATAAAGTCGTAATATTACGAGAATAAAGTCGTAATATTACGAGAATAAAGTCGTAATATTAAATATATTATAAATATATAAATATAACTTCATAAAATGCTCAAAATTCGTCATTTTAACACAGGGAGAAGATGCTCATCCTGTTAGAGTTCTCATGAATTATATTCTCATAATATTACGACTTTATTCTCGTAATATTAAGACTTTATTCTCGTAATGTTACGACTTTATTCTCGTAATGTTACGACTTTATTCTCGTAATATTACAACTTTATTCTCATAATATTACGACTTTATTCTTGCAACATTATGACTTTATTTTCGTAATTTTATGACTTTATTCTCATAATATTATGACTTTATTCTCATAATTTCCAATAATTTTTTTTTGTTTTAGTTTGGCCCTAATACTCCGTCGTACTCTTCAAATCAATGTATTTATTTTTACTTTTCCATTTAAGGGAGCATCCTCAGTACTGTCATGGGAAATTAAATATTTCAAAATAATTTTGCCTCCTCTATCATATAGTTTCAAAAAATGCTGGAGCCCAACATTAAAAACAAACATGCAGTAAGGACTGTAAATATTGTCAAAATGAGTGCAGAGTTCAAAGTGTTTTTTATGTCATTGAGCACATTTAAAAAGTTTTTTTTATTTTTTTAATATTCCTTCTGTTTACTAGGAGTAATGATAACACCGCTACTGTGCTAGTCCAGGCTCCCCAGAGTCAAACAGCACATCCCAGTGGTAATCTAGTGTGCTGCAGCTTCTTCTCCCCAGTTCCCTTACAGTATTTGTGGTCCTTTTATGTTTCAAGTCATGGGTAGCAGGGGTGCAGCAGGAGGTGTGTGTGCTGCCAGCTCAGGCTTTTAGCTTGCCAAACTGTTATCTGCATGCACCCCGCACACCAGTGAACAGACAGGAGAAAGGGATTAGAGGAGAACAAGCGCGGACTTGGGGAACAAAAGAGCACAGGGATACTGTTTACATCAGGTGAGGACGGGAGAAGAGGAGGAACCTGGAGAGGACAGTCGTCAGCTGCATGCAGATTTACAGAGGAGGACTCAGACAAATTCATCTGCCTGGAGAAAAAAGAAAGTAACACACACAGAAACAGAGAGTTAAGAGCCACAGTCAGATGCTTTTGAGAAAAAAAAAATCAGTAGCACAAAAGGTAGCAGGAGACGGCTGCCTCTGAGTCATGCAGTTATTGCCAGAGGGAATATTTCATCTGTATGTCTGGAGTCTTCGCTGGTGCTTAGTTATGTTTGACGACTGCATAAAATTAACTCTGTGGCAGCTTTATCCTTCACAGTAATTTCATTATACTGTAGCTCATATATATACACTTATACAAAAAATTAAGTGACCAGCCAAGTGAGAAAGAAAGTCTAGTCACGGTCATTTCTACAGTTTTATACTCCTGAATATAATTTAAAGAAAAAATCTCACTTCTTGAAATTAGGTAAATATAGTCTAAGATGAAGACGTGACATATTGCATCGTGTTATTATCTCATCAACAAAAACTAGGTCGAAAAGCAGAAGCAGTTTGTGAAAAACTGAGTAAACTTCTTAATTCAAAACACCTTTGGGAAAGAATACATGTTATCTGCATGCAAGTGCCCCCACTTGTGGAATTCACTCAATAAATCTCTTAAATCATCACCATCCTTGCCAATATTCAAAAAACATTTAAAGAACTTTCTTATTGTTTCATCTTTGTAATGTTCATTATTTGATCTGAGTTACATTTTTTTGTGTTTTTTAGTTTTTTTTACTCTCCCTTGTGTAGCTTTGTTTTGTTTTTTATACATATATGGAAATGATTCTATATAAGCCACCTTCCTTTTCTTGCATGTTATTTCATTTTTTGTTCATATTTGTCTTATATTGCTAAATAAATAAACTAAACTAAACTGCATGAACTAGTCACCATTTATTTCTAATCTGGAGGAATTTAGTTCTGGTCCTCATCAAGTTTTCAGACATTTGATTATGTACAATAATCTTAATCTCATTTTATCAGTTTTATCATATTAAAGCATTTGAATCTGCTCATAACAAACTGATGGGGCGACAGCTTCTCCACAATCATTGCTAATTACTTCCATCTTGTATTAACGCACACCTGAATAGCAAAAACTAATGAGCTGTAAAACTTCAGATTTGTTGTCACACTTGCTGATGATCAGTTAATCACAGATCATTCGATTAGCAGCACCTGGATCCACTTCCTTCTTAGTTCCCATAAGATCAGTTTTCCCACAGACAGCTTCTGCACAGAGGCTTAGTGTTTGTTATATGTATATTAAAATAAATCTTTTGCTTTTCCTTTGAGGTTGTTTTTATCAGATTTTAAGACCTGGTGAGGACCATTTACAAATGAGGGCAACTCAAGGAAAAGGCAGTGAATATGGTTTACTTTAATGCACAGAAGAGGAAAAACCCTGAAAGAGCAGCGGGGTGTTACAGGGATTACGTCCAAACTTTAAAAGTGAACCAAGGACTTTCTGTTTAGTTTTTTTTTCTTAACTCTTGACAGCTGGCTTTGCTCCAGCTGGAAACTCTCCGATCCCCCCCGAAGCATAATTCTGTTTCCTAAAACAGGATCAGCTCCAAAGTCAGTAAATCAATTAAAATAATATTTTACACTTGCACAGATCACTTTTATTAAAGTAGATGCATTGAAGAGGAACACTCTTTTCCCCACCAGTTAATGTAGTTCCCACCAGTATTTTTCAGGTGATGATTGATTATCAGTGCATCATTTTAATTAAAAACCAAGAGTCTGTTTCAACACCTGGAGAACAATTAACAGTGTCAGGAAATTAGATTTCCTATTTATTTGGAAATATCTCTTAAGTCATGACAAATGTGATGCTTCTGGTGAGAATCATTAGAATGTGAAAGTCCCGCATGTCAAACAAATGGGATTTTTATAAGACACAGCTGTATTAAAAGTGACATTTTAATGTAAAGGAAATGAAAAGCACTGCCGTGATGTAACGTGTAGATCAGGGGTCGGCAACCCGCGGCTCTAGAGCCGCATGCGGCTCTTTAGCGCCGCCCTAGTGGCTCCTGGAGCTTTTTCAAAAATGTTTGACCTTTTTTTTTCCTTTCTTCTTTTTTCTCTTTTTTCCTTTTTTTTCTCTTTTTTCTTTTTTTCTTTTTTCTTCTTTTTCCCTTTTTTCCTCTTTTTTTCTTCCTTTTTCCTTTCCTTTTTAATCTTGACATTTCGATGTTTTTCTCAACATTTAGAATTTTTCATGAAATTTTGACTATTTCCTCGACATTTCGACTTTTTTCTCAATATTTCGACTTTTTTCTCTGAATTTTTTACTTTTTTCTCAACATTTCGACTTTTTTCTCGACATTTCGACATTTCATTTTTTCTCGAAGTGCATAATAAAAAAAAAAATCTTCCCCCACTAATATAGAAAACATGCAGCATGTGTTGCCTTCATTCTAAGGCTTATACAAGACTTTTCATTTTTTGCGGCTCCAGACATATTTTTTGTGTTTTTGGTCCAATATGGCTCTTTCAACATTTTGGGTTGCCGACCCCTGGTGTAGATGAATAAATGATTTAAGTAAGACGGCATTACATCTGAGGTTTGGGCCAATTCCCTACGAAAAGAACAACATTTTTTACACAATTGTTGCTTTTCCTTCATAGTAGTATAACTTTTTTCATGATCTTAACTCAGTCTTGGTCTGAGATTCTTAGAGGTTCATTGTCTTGCAGGGGAATCAGATTTCCTGTATTCTTACCTGCTCAGATCTATTAGCTGGCTGAAGCTTCTGGTTTCAGGTTGTAGAGTTTGGCTGGATCCTGATTGTCACAGACAAGAGTTCTGGACACAGAATTCACATTCAGACACAAGCTAACCAACGCAGCGAAATCACAGGCCGTGGAAGCAGCAGCAGCATCAGCATCAGCAGCAGTGACAGCGACATGGATGCAGCGATGGAGCAGAGAAACAGCAGTGAGGAGAACAAATCAATGCTGTTAACACGCTTCTTTGTAAAAATAGAGGAGAAATCACTGCATACAAGATGAGTGTAACAGTGCAGGTGTTAAAGGTGTAGGCTGCTGTATGTTTGAATTAGTCATAGCAAAAGAAATATTAGATATTCTGAGTTATATTAATTTGAGATGGTTAGCTGCGACTGGCTCATCAATGAGGGCAAGGGCGTAGGTTTGGTCTCCACATAGGGACGATATAACAGCATAACCTGCATGTACTTTTTTCTGGGGACGGGACATTAATAAGACCAAACAGATTGGGTGAACGGGGGTCAGGGCTACATTTGTCACGAATATGAACCTAATTAATTGATAGGCTAAATGATCAATGCAAAATAAATCTGTATTGACTTATATAAATTATATTATTATTATATATAATAATATATGTATATACAAGCAATAGCTTGTATGTATTATAGATGTATATTTAATATTTTTGTATTTCTTTTTTTATACGTTTTATATTGTATTATGTTTTATATGGAACTGTGTCTGCAATAAAGTTGATATATATTATATATATTATTATTATTGACTTATATTATAAACTTTCATGTGTATTGGTTCACCTGATACACGGTTCGATTCAAACCTTTGTTTTCAAAAACTACTAAAGAAACATTTTGAAAACTTCCAGAATATTCCAGGATTTTATTAGCAATTTAAATTGCAATATTTGAACATAACTTAAATTATATTAACATACACAATAAATGTATTAATTGTACTGTATTAATAATCTCTTAACTATCCAGAATGCAAAAAATAAATAAAATTTGTCTAAGACCATCAGCCAATCAAACGTGCGTTTGAGGAAAAAAAAATGGACCGGCAAATTCAGCAAGTGAAAAGGGATAAATGTAAGTCTGAACATAATGAAAATAATTCACTTAATAATGGTAGGGTCAATTCTATCCTTACAACATTTGGGAAGACAATCTAAATTACCTTTATATCTGAACTCATTATATAATGCAAATAAGGTTGCTTAAAAGTTGGTGGGGACAATTTGAGCCTCCTGAAAAGTTGGTAGTGTTATGTCCCTACCGTCCCTATGCAAACCTACGCCCTTGAATGAGGGTTATAAAGCCCAAAATTTAACCGGTCTGTAAAATCTCACACAAGTCACAAATTATAGATTTCAGATCAACACTAACAACATGAAATGTGCAATAAGACAAACAGCAGCAGGTGTTTTGCAGTGATCAAAGGTAGTGCACTCGTCTTACCTGTTGTCATTGATATCTGTGGTGTTTCCTGTGGACAGAAACAAGTGCTTAAGGACGCAGACACGTGCACAGTGACAGGGTTGGTGGAGTGTAAACCGGTGAGGGGGAGTGGGTTCGTAAAAAAAACACACACACACACAAGCGGGTTTAACTGAAAGTCACTGACGATAGATGACTTTCAAACGAGGAGCCACACGAACAAGCATTTTTGTGACCAGGCAACCTCATCAGCAAAGCAATTACACAGACATTGTTTTTAGTCCAGGTAATTACAACCATTTAGGAGGATTGTGGTCATCAAGTTTTTGTTAAACTATAGATGATTTAATTTAAATGCAACTAAGAGTTGGTGAAACACTACGATCATGTTTAAAATAAACCATTTCCGACAGCTAACGAGTGATCGTGATCATCCACCAGCTCTACCTCGCAGGCTTTCAGAGTAGTTTAATGCTGGTTCAACAGATAAACAGTGCTGCCATTTGTAAAATTCAGTAAAACACAAACTTGTCAGTTTAAATTTGTATAACTTCTTCCAATTTGTTATGTATTTCTGTTGACATGGCCCATATTATCATGTCATTGCATATGAATAGGTTTATTTGCTGGTAATGGGCGTAATGGTACGACGGAGTATTTGGGCCAAACTAAGACAAAAAAAAAATAAACGAGAATAAAGTCATAATATAATGAGAATAAAGTAGTAAAATTACGAGAATAAAGTCATAATGTTGCGAGAATAATGTCGTAACATTAGGAGAATAAAGTCGTAACATTACGAGAATAAAGTCGTAATATTACGAGAATAAAGTTGTAACATTACGAGAATAAAGTTGTAACATTACGAGAATAAAGTCTTAATATTACGAGAATAAAGTTGTAATATTACGAGAATAAAGTTGTAACATTACGAGAATAAAGTCTTAATATTACGAGAATAAAGTCGTAATATTACGAGAATAAAGTCGTAATTTATGAGACCTCTAACAGGAACAGCAGTCTTCTCCCTGTGTTAAAATGAGGAATATTGAGCATCTTGTGAAGTTATATTTATATATTTATAATATATTTAATATTACGACTTTATTCTCGTAATGTTACGACTTTATTCTCAAAATATTACGACTTTATTCTCAAAATATTACGACTTTATTCTGGTAATATTATGTCTTTATTCTCGTAATTTTACGACTTTATTCTCATATTATTATGACTTTATTCTCGTAATTTCCATTTTTTTTTGGTCTTAGTTTGGCCCTAATACTCCGTCGTATAATGGAGGGTACTGTCCTTCAGGTATCCATGTTACTTTGATACATTTTAAGCTTTTTGTTGTTTAAAAAAAAAAAAAATGTTACAAATGGAAGAGGAGACAGTCATTACTTGTGAACTTGTCAAAATAGGCATTAATTCTTTCAGTGTCAGGTGTTTTTCTTGTCTTTTTCCATCTTGCCTGGTTTATAATCCAGAGATCTTCAACATCCAACTAGACATTGTGAGGGATCTATTTAAAGGAAAGCCTTAAACACTTTCCTAATCCTAGACAGGACGATTTAACATCGTTATCTGCCCAGAAAGAGCGAGTGTAAATTAAAGTTTGTGTTGTTTATTCATAAGGTGCTATTTCATTAAAGCTGGCTGAGAGAGGAAAGTCTCCGTGCTGCCACAATGTCTGTTTCTACAGCTAATGAGCAACAACCAGAGTAGCCATCATTCTAAAAGATCCCCATCTACAGAATGTTTTTTCATTAAAAGCTCATCCCTGTTAACAGCCACCATTACTGGCAATCAATGCAGCAGAGCAGCACTTAGCTCGGAAAATAGGAGCTGGTCCTAGTTGTGGTTCCTGTATCCTCTTTTCCATTTGTACAATCTGTGAAGGTGAATTGACATTCCGGGTTGCTCCCCGGTCACTGCAGCTACGGGAATACCACAATCCTGGAGAGGCCTGTGCTCTCGCTACGATTGGTTCTGACGGAAATGCTTCGGGCAAAATATTCACTGCGCTTTTCATTTGACACAATTTATTGCAAACAAAGAGTTCAGCTGCAAATCTGTGTGAATGTATTCACTGTTGTGCAATGAAGAAAGTTAATTTAATTTGTGTGCAATCAGATGAGACCTCATGCTTGACTGGGCTTTCGGGCTGTTCATTTGATTAGAAAAAAACGCAACAAAAAGAAAAAACAGGCTTTTGTATGTGCGGCCTTCAAGAGATTAAAGGAGCTTGAGGCTCCTTTTAAGAAATGAGACTCTCTAGCGCCACCATTCGCCACGGCGGCCGTCGGGGGTACTGCAGCCAACAGTGAAGCCGGCACGGGAGAACGGGGAGAACGCGCATGCAGCGTCATGTGACGTCACATCCGCAACACAGCGCCGGAAATTCCGGTCACAATTGCAGCACATTTTGCAGCACACAGCCTGTTCAAGGCAATGGAGAGATACACTAGAGCAGGGGTATTCAACTAGATTCGGCCGGGGGCCACATCTGCAAAAGGACTGTATGGAGAGAGCCGCACAATTTGAAAATGTGGGGGTTTTCAAAATGTATTTTGCACTCAAAGACGAAGACTTATGTAAATATAATACATTTGTATTATACATTTGAATATATCTAGTTTACATATGAATTATGTATTAATTGTCTCCAGATTTAGTAATTGTGAATGTTAAATATAATATTCAGATAAAGAAATATTATTTTGAATGCAAGTTCATTTTGAAACCATGCATTGTGCAAACTTAATGAAATTGATATTGACCTACTTTTAATAAAACACGCCATAATGACAAAGCACCACTTTCCACCAAGATTTCCTTATTTGAATATTATATTAAGCATTGAGCACAACCATTTTAGTCCATAGTAGCCAGTTATAAAAATATTAAAAAAAAAAAAAAAAAAAAAAGAAAATTTCAACAAACAATCCCTTTTTTGAAATATGACCAGGGGCCACATAAAAGCTCCTGGCGGGCCGCATGTAGCCCGCGGGCCGCCAATTGAATATCCCTGCGCTAGAGGGCTCATTCTTTTTGGTTTGGAACGCTTCATCTGACATTATTACTAGAAAACTTAAAATGTATACGAATTGTTTTCATAAATCCTGCCTCAATCCTACCTCATGCTCCTTTAAATGAAAAATAGGAGCATTTTTGGATAGTTTTGACTTCAGTATTTATAGTGAAATATTTGCAAATATCACAGCATTCACTCGAATACATTCTTTGTGGTATAGAAACAATGCGCCATGGTGTTAAAGGAGCATGAGGCTCCTTTTAAGAAATGAGACTCAATAGCGCCACCCTTCGCCACGACGGCCGTCGGGGGTACTGCAGCCAACAGTGAAGCCGGCACGGGAGAACGGGGAGAACGCACATGCAGCGTCATGTGACGTCACATCCGCAGGACAGCGCGGGAAATTCCGGGCACAATTGCAGCACATTTTGCAGCACACAGCCTGTTCAAGGCAACGGAGAGATACACTAGAGGAATCATTCTTTTTGGTTTGGAACGCTTCATCTGACATTATTACTAGAAAACTTAAAACGTATACAAATTTCATAAATCCTGCCTCAATCCTGCCTCATGCTCCTTTAAATGAAAACTAGGAGCATTTTTGGATAATTTTGAGATGAAGATTTTACCATAAGCTCTTAGTGAAATGCATGACACTGAGTACAGGATTAGAAATCACCAGCTAGGATTTCCTCTTCCAAAGTTTGAACTTCTTAAGGAAACTTCAGTATTTATAGTGAAATATTTGCAAATATCACAGCATTCTAGGGCTGGGCGATATATCGAGATTTTAATATATATATATATTTTCAAACGCGATATAGTACGAGACAATATCGTTTATATATCGATTTAAAATTTTTTTTTTTTTTTTTTTTGATTTTGATATAGCTTATTTTGTGACAAATTGACTTGAATGTTTTATTTGAGATTTGCACAAATGTTTTGTTATTTGCACAACTGTCAACCTCAGTGGAAAAGTCTGCCTGTTACTGTCTACATTGTATTAATTGCACAGTGTATTTTAATTTAATTGTTATGAAGGAAAGGGATATTTGTTTTATTTTATTCAAGAAGCATTTTTATTCTATATATGCAGGCAGTTTATTTTTATTTCATACATTTTGATATTGTGCAGACCTCTGTTAATAAATGTACCTGTGTGACATTTGGCACGAGGCTTTGTATTAAAACTGACTGTTTTTTTAAGGGTTTGCCTAAAAAACTGAAGCTAACAGAGATGCTATGCTATAATGCTTTGGGGGAAACCCCAATTATGGCACAGAAAAAATATCGATATATATCGAGTATCGCCATTCAGCTAGAAAATATCGAGATATGACTTTTGGTCCATATCGCCAAGCCCTATTTCTTTGTGGTAGAAACAATGCGCCATGGTGTTAAAATCAAATCTACCCTGATTAAATCCCATAAAAGGCCAGAGATGACAGCAGCAATATATCTGATGCTTAATAAAGTGAAGTTGCTGCTACAGCAGGCTGATAAACTTGTTCTGATGCTGCTTCTGACTTTTATTGATATTCCTGTTGGATCCAAGAGGCGTATTGTTGTTGCACAACCCGACAACTGTCATCTCTGGACCAGAAGCTGAAGTGGGCATCCAGCGTGTCTGCTGGCTGTCTCAGTAACGACACTGCAGACATCGTTTCTGTCTCCCACAGTCTCCTGCTGATAACACACACGCTATCTTCCGAAAAAACATAACAATGCCCCAAAGCCTCCAGCAGCAGGGGAACTCCAGTCATCTGCACATTTTTTGATGGCTTTTAAGACATATCTGTCTGTATTTACTGTAGTTCATGTGTGACATTTCTTTGCAAAGGCAGCTGACCCGCAATGAAAACCTCATCTTTTCCTCCACAGACTGACAGCTGAAATCTTGCATCCAAAAGCCAATTAAATGAAGATAAAAAGCAAGAACAAGGAATATCTGTGTGATAACAGCAGGCTAATCACTGCAAAGTAGTGGTACAGGCAGCATTGTATAAGACTCCATAAAATACCATTCAAACATTATCGCTGGTGTGAGGGCATAATAATAGTCGCGTAAGAGCCTCATAAAAGTGAGTAAATTTACCCCCTGCTGATCGTGATTCTGACATTACTCATTATTTCAGCAGGCCTCGTTTGATCAGGGCTCACCATTCTCTGAGTCGAGCATCTCTGAAGTCGGCTCGGCCTTGGTCGCTGCTTCCACTGGAACCCTACAGACAACAGGAAACTATCAGTATTATTGCAAGAAATGTTTTACAGTCTTAGGATTTATGTCGCCCTTTAAATTTAACAACTGAACGACATTAAACTGCAATCAAACTGAAAGTGAGTGTTCACCTGGCCAGAATATATACGGAATCAACAACAAAGAGATGCTCAAGTGTGTAGCTACCACACACACACACTTTTCAGCTTTAAGACACTTGCAAAGATCATTCTTCACTTAGGAATTAATGATTGGACAAAATAAGTTGTTCTCAAATTCTATTTGCCAACTTTTAGCTGTTTTTTTCATCTTTGGAAGGTCACAGTGACAACTATTGACAAACTGTGATTTAAGGCTCCAGAATGTGGGAAAAAAAGTGAACCTTGGTTTATTGATTTAAACTACAATGTGTTACTTCAAGACAGTGATAAAATGTTCAGGAAAAAAACAGTATGTGGACTTTAAGTTGAGAAACTTGGATAAAACTACTAACTGAAATAAATAACTGGGGAAAAAACAGCTATTGAAAATATGTTAAAAGCTCTGGTAAACTAATACAGGACTGTCTCAGGAAATTAGAATATTGTGATAAAGTTCTTTATTTTGTGTAATGCAATTAAAAAAACAAAAATGTCATACATTCTGGATTCATTACAAATCAACTGAAATATTGCAAGCCTTTTATTATTTTAATATTGCTGATTATGGTTTACAGTTTTAGATTAAGATTCCCAGAATATTCTAATTTTTTGAGATAGGATATTTGAGTTTTCTTAAGCTGTAAGCCATGATCAGCAATATTAAAATAATAAAAGGCTTGCAATATTTCAGTTGATTCGTAATGAATCCAGAATGTATGACATTTTTGCATTACAGAAAATAAAGGACTTTATCACAATATTCTAGTTTTCTGAGACAGTCCTGTATAGGAACCTATTTTCATTAATGAGACAGATCCTAGGGGCCAGTTCTTATCTTGAGGTGTGTTTTATCACCTCTCAACCTCTTTATTCAAATTACTGTCTTGCTTTTATCTCATATTTGAGGGAGCAAGAGGTGGCTTTTCTCACGCCAAACTAACCTCCACTCTTAAAATCCCACTTCCAGTACCTCCAGTATCACTAGTTATGCTTTAAAAGTGGGGATTTATTAGATTGGATGCCACAATTTAAATGTATTTTAGTCTTTTCTGTGGTTGTGACCAGAGGTGTCAAGTAACGAAGTACAAATACTTCGTTACCTTACTTAAGTATAAATTTTGGTTATCTATACTTCACTGGAGTAATTATTTTTCAGACGACTTTTTACTTTTACTCCTTACATTTTCACGCAATTATCTGTACTTTTTACTCCTTACATTTTAAAAACAGCCTCGTTACTCTATTTCATTTCGGCCTTTAAAAAAAACTATCCAGTTAAATTGCTCCATCCGGATAGAGTGAATTTGGTTGTGGTTGTTTCAGATGTTCTTGTCCAGTTTTGTTCTTACATCCGTTCCCTCAGATTCCTGCAACTAAACTTGGATGTACATTCCAATAAAGGTTAGGATAAATGATAACATGCCTCTGAAGTTTGACTTTTTGCACCATTACAATACTTATAGGCAACTAGTCATCATATCTCCTGCTCTCTGAAACACATGTTAATGCTCAATAGTACACATATATGGTTCTTTAATATATTTGCATTATACTAAGATACATTCATTTTCAATGGCTTTTGTCCTTAATGGCTTTTTCCCCCTTACATTACTTTTACTTTTATACTTTAAGTAGTTTTGAAACCAGTACTTTTATACTTTTACTTGAGTAAAAAACTTGAGTTGATACTTCAACTTCTACAGGAGTATTTTTAAACTCTAGTATCTATACTTCTACCTGAGTAATGACTGTGAATACTTTTGACACCTCTGGTTGTGACACAGACGTATAATTGAGAGAAACCAGAAAAAGCAGACAGACTGTCCTTCAGTCCGGATTATGTGGTGAAAGTACGTGATGATGGTTAAAAATTGGGACTGAATCTGCTCACACATTATTCTGAGCATCGCTGTCATGTGTGTCGTCACTTTTGGAGTCAAAGTGTTCTTCGGGGGTGTTTTGGTCGGGGCTGGCCTCAGGCAACCTGGCCTCGGTATCTGGTGCTGGCCGCGCAGCAGGGGCGGCGGCTGGTGGATTGTTTTTGTTGTGGAAAACAGCGTTGCAGAAGGCGATGGGATGTTCGCTGTAGCCTCGGATGAAGAAGGGATTGGTGAGAGAGCAGACTGGGAACTGGCCAGGACGTACGGCCTTGGCTGTAAGCAATAACAGAGGAATGATAGTTGAGACATTCAACCAAAACTGTATATTCGATATTTGCTAAAAGAAAATGCTGCATCACGGTCTAATTTATTGAACAGTATTTTAAACACACCTGGAATACGATGCAGTGTGAGTGTGCAGCACAGTTTCTCAGTTATTCTCAGTTGCACTGACATAATGAAAAGCATAATTCTGAAAACTCTCATAAATCAATAGCTAATTTTCTCATAGCAACACTGGCATATGTGTCTCTCATCTCTTTTTAATTTAGTGCAATCATGTTCAGATGCACCAGCGATGAAGCGTGCCGCTGATTCCGGCAGATTATACAGCTCTTCTTGTTATTTGCATGTCATTTAAACGTGTGTGGATTCTGTGCAAACCACTACATAGATCATATTTCACAAGTGTTGGACCCTTTTATTTTTTTTCTTAATATTGTATATTTATTAGTTTAACCTCTAGCGCTCTTGACTATATCTATGCATTTAAGGTATTTTAAATGTATTTTTTGACCATGGATTTTGACAATGGCACTAAAACGTTCACCAGCAAAAGATGCTGCAGTTTGTTCATGCAGTGCATAAAGGAGAAAAAGTCTATTTGGTAGGACAAAGGAAGGACATGACAGATGAAAGGAAGTAAAGCAGACAATAAATGCTGTTTGTGAGGAAGGCACAGTGGATGAAAGGGATGGTTGCACCAAAGGGAGCGACTTCTCTCCGACTTTGAATAACTTTTTTTTTCTATGGATTTAGGAGAAAATTAGATGTTATTATTGTGATAATAAGTCAGTGAACATCGTTTAATGCAACCAAATTGTTTATTGATGCACACTATAACATTGAAATTTACATAATTATGGAAAAATACGTCCCAGTTCCTCGGATGTTATCTATATAACACCTTGTCACTTTATGCACATCAAAGTATTCATTTAGATAAAATCACACTTCTCTAATCTAAGTAATCATCTGAGGAAGTTTCATGATGGTATTTACCACCAAACTTTGTAACATAAAATGAAATGCCATAAAAAGGGTATTCCAGGTTGAAAGGTAACTAAAGCTGGGCAGACACTGTGCGATTATCGGCTCGTTTTGAGCCGATTTTCCTCTCGTGCGACTATTTTTTGGATCGGGACGGATTTCAACCCAATCGTTGATCGTGTCTCGTGCAGTGTACGTGGGGTAACGACGAGAGATTAACACCTCACGACGAGCTCCCGATCACAAATCGTGTGCTCGCAAGAAAATCAAGCGTGTTTGAAATCCTGGTCGCTCCTCATGAAGGAATCGCACAGTTGAAGCAGCTGCTCATCCTTTCACAGAGAGCATCAGCAATCTCTGATGTCACGTCAAAAAACTATTATTTGTAGTTTAAGTGTTTCATTCACATTACAAATCATGTTTTAATCGCAGAAAAAAAAGACAGCATTTCCACGTACGGTGCGCGTCGCCGTAGCTCTGCGTTGGTGTAACGCGGAACCATAAATCAGCCTTTAGTGTGCGCTCTGCGCTGTTCTGAACACTTCTCTTCTCTGTTGTCTCATTTTGCTCGGACGTCGGGTCTCTCCGCCGAGACACAACTTTTGCGGTATGCGTTCTTTGTTGTGTCTAAAAATGATGGGCAGTGCCCACCCAATCAGAAACGGTCCAGATATTTTTGGATTTTTTTTACATATATAAAAAAATAAAGGATCCCCATAACCTTTGATCGGGTGGGCAGGACGCACGTTTGGGTGCGGGCACAGCCCACCCCTGTCCCAAAACCGGCCTCGAGTTCCAGTACACAGAGGTCCGACGGGAGGATTATGATCGTATAGTGTGAGCAGACGGGTCGCATCCGAGCATCGGGTCGTACAGTGTGAGACCATAAATCGTGGGCTGTGAATTTTTGAACTCCGCGATCTAGTCGTGCAGTGTGAGATGGGACAGTCTCAAACATTTTAAAATATCGCAGTGTATGCCCAGCTTAATGGAAATGATTCATGAGTCCATCATTTATTTATCATTCTAAGGACAATTACAATTATTATTATTTAAAAAAAAAACAATATTCCACTGTTTTTGACTCATTTTTGGTTACTTGAGTCAGACAGAGCCTTGCACACCTGTCACTATAAGCCAAATAACAAGCGTGAAACATTTCTTAGCCTTTTTTGAATTTCCATATTTTCCATATTTTGATGTACCTGCTGACAAACTTCCGTAAAGATGGTTCTGACTTCATAAGAAATAGATTCACCTTACATCAAAATTAAAAAAAGAACAGACTAAAAAAATGATGAACCCCAAACTGAATTAAGTTGAGGCAGTGACTTTATTGTGCATTGAACTTTTAGCACAAAGATAAAATACTAATAACAGAATAATGGGTAGATGCAAGTTCCCACAGACCTGCTGTGACACTCTGACTGAACCCGTTTCTTAACTGAAACATTCACATGCAGCAGCAGCGTGATGTAATATCGACTTCACTGAGGCTGGTGTTTCTTATAACAGCTGAATGTGTGAATGCCGCTCATGTGTTACCAATCTGAGCAGCGTGGGGTCGACGGCAGGGATGGCGGACCCTCATCACATCCTTGATGCGCTCCACCTCCTGCTGGTAGCGATGTCGGTCCTTCATGGCCCCCTCCTTCGCCTCCTTCAGTGCACCCTCCAGAGCCTTAACTCGCTCAGCTGTAGAGCGGAGGCGTTTCTCCAGTTTCGGCAGCTCACAGCGAAGATCCGCATTGTCACGTACAAGCTGCAACACACACAGCAGTAGGCCTGTGTTGAAAAAATCGATTTGCCAATTCTAAATCAATTCTCATATTAATTCCTAAAAATGGATTCATATGTCTAAAGATCGATTTTTTAAATTTATTTTTTTATTTTATTTATTTATGTATTTTTTTTTCATCATTACATTACAACTTTTGGTTATTTTTTTGTTTATCCCCAAAAAAGGAATGTTTTGTTGGACACGAGAATGACTGGTGCCATGTTTTTGCCTTTAAATATGTTTAAAGGTATGAAAACATTAAAGTGTTAGGTTATAATTGCATAAATTGTCTATATTCCATTACTTTATATACTGTCTTGGGGTTACTTTTACAAAAAATGCAAAAAAATTAAAAACCAAAATAGACCGAAAATGGAACAAATAAAAACGGAATGTGGGAAAAAATAAAACCGATTTCATCCGTCTCTGTTTCCTCCCTGGATCTGTTTGGTAATTCTGCCCCACATGATGTTTCTGAAAGCAGTTCTATCAGCATTCTGGGAGCTGATTGGTCCTTACAGCATCATTAGCTGCAATACTTGCTGTTTAATCTCAATATAATACTAGTAGTAATATTTTGCATAACTACAGTCATATAATTCATGCAACAGCTCAAAAAACAGTTTTAATAACACTAACCCAAATCAATATCGGAATCGAATCGGATCGAATCAAATCTTGATAATCGATTCTGAATCTTAAGAATCAGAATCGAATCGATTCTTGACATTTGAATCGATCCCCAGCCTTACACAGCAGCATGCATATGCTAAGCCAAGCGTCTGAGACAGCAGTTCAGTGCAAAAGAAAGACAGCTATGCCTCTCAAAATAATAGCTTCACCAAGTTTCCATGTTTCCCTTTGAGATACTTGAACCTTTGATTGCTATGTATTAAACCTTGAAGTTTGAGTTGAAGATTATCAACAGACACTTGTGAGATCTCTCTTTGCAAAGAGGACAGTTCAGAGTATGGACATCAGTGATCACAGAGCCTCTCCAGCACCTTTTTCAGTTCAGGCGAAATTGGTGCAGCGGGATGAAAGAGTTTGGCCTATAAGTCAAAACCAGCACAACCTGCCGTTTATGTTTCCAAGATTACGTACTGTAGAAAACATCAGGGACCGTCTGCTGTTTACTTAGACTCAATCCATGGGAAAATTACTTCAAGACCACTATTCACACTGGGCATCTTAAAGAATATGACTGAGTTCTGAGAGAGAAATGACCCGAAAGTCTCCTTGAGCATACACAAGAAGAAATACTACTACTAAATGAAGTTCAATCAGCCAACAAAGTCCCACTCCAACCGCCATCAATTCCCTAAGAACTCATACGTGAAAAAAGAGCAGAAATGGCTATGGTATGACTTTACATTGACCTCAATCACTGAGGTTTATGAATGCAGCAACATTATCCTGGCTGATTCTCCTCTGACTCGACTCCACACACAGACAGGACTTTGAAGCTAATAAACATCTACTAACCTGAACAGTTCAAATGAATAATATGTTTTCTTGCACGCTTTACAAGTCTTGCATTGGCTCATTTTCTGAAGAATCCAATTTATTACAAATGAGTCTGGTGATTAATGTTATTTTAATGGAATTTAAAGGACTTTTTGGATAGTTGGATTTTCACCCTCCCACTGTGTTGCAAACAGTACTGGAGTTGAGGGGGATGAGGGGGGATGGCATCCCTCCTGAAATAAAAACGGTCAAAATCATCCCCCCTTTCCATCCCTTATGTCATTTCATCAATGAATGTGGTTTTACTGCTATTTCAACATTTAGAGTCATCACCACAAAAATAACACCAGAAAAATAACTTATTTGACAATTTTCACCTGTTTCAAGTAAATTTTCACTTGAAATAAGTAGGAAAAATCTGCCAATGGGACAAGATTTATCTTCTCATTACAAGCAATACAATCTTGTTCCACATGCAGATTTTTCTACTTATTTCAAGTGAAAATCTACTTGAAACGGGAGAAAATTGTTGCTTTTTCCAGTGATGAGTCTTGTTTTAAGTGTAATGAGATCTTTTTACTAAAATGAGACATTTTAACTAGAAATAAGACAAATATTCTTGTTAAGATTTTTAGTTTTTGCAGTGATCCATTTTACTTATCCTGTGAAGGACCGAGTATATTGATAAGTTCAGAAAAGTGTTTTTTATTGTTGTGTTTTGATGTATTTGATGTAAGCCCAGTGGATATTTAAAGCTTACAGAAGGCTGCATTTAACTGCTGCTATGTCATTCCTGCAGTATTTCTGCAGGTGTTTTGGTCAGTGCTATTATTTGTAATATATTATATTCTCGCCTGAAAATAGCTGGGATAGGCTCCAGCAGACCCCCGTGACCCTGCAAAGGATAAAGCGGGTATAGATAATGAATGAATGAATGAATGAATGAATGAATGAATGAATGAATGAATGAATATTATATTATTTGTAATCAGCACAAATTATCTGTCCCCATATGATAAAATCCACCACCCCCCCTGATTTTTTTTTACAACTCGAGTACTGGTTGCAAACAAGCAAATAAATGAGATTTGTCTCTGAACTGATTATATCTGTGCTACACAATAAACTGCAAGCTCTGATAATGGGTTAATTAAGCTGAACATGTTTGAAACTACTTAATGTTAGCAAACCTTGTAATGATCTACACAGAGAAAAACACATTAAGGAGATACACTACTAACTGGTTGACCAACACGCCTGTTCATACTCTGTCAGCTGCGTAAACGGTTGGAACCGCATCAGGCTCTATAATTAGTTTGGTAGAAAAACTCTGTTTTTGGTCACAGCTAAACACACCGAGTAGTTTCTCCTAGAGCTGGGTATCGATTCAAATGTCAAGAATCGATTCGATTCCGATTCTTAAGATTCAGAATCGATTATCACCATTTGATTCGATCCGATTCGATTCGATATTGATTTGGGTTAGTGTTGCCTGGATTATATAACTGTAAAATAACTCTTGAAATAATAATTTCACAATAATTATTGTGAAATAACTAAGAAATAAATAACTCAAATAGGCATTTCAATATCCATTTAAAGTGCAAAAAAAGAAAGAAATTGCAACAGCTCAAGCAGTAAACAAGTTATTTTAGCTTGTCTGATTTATTCTGTCACCAGACACACAGCTTGCCATGAAGCACCTGGCATTTTTCAGGTATTTCATGACAAACCGTGTCCGATAACAGATAAACCAAACAAGCTATAGTAAATATAGATAATATGAACTTCATTGAACTAATATAACATTTAGAAATTTAAGCTGAAATGTCCAGCATTTTCTCTAAAGAAAAGTTAATTTAGTTCAGGAGTTTTCAAAACTACTGGGACTACTGGGATTAAAGTTCACCAGGCAAAGATGTAATGATGAAAAATGATGAAAAGACTTACTTCATTAATTCTTCACTTATACCTCAATGCAGACTCAATGAACAGTTAATAAAAAAGGTAATTACTCTTTCCTGTCACGGCAGATGATAGTCTTTTGACACAGTTACTACTGGACTTCACGGGGCTAGTGTCGGTTTTTATAACAAGTAGTAACACATCACGGTCATTCAGTACTCAATAGACAATAAAACAAACAATTTTAATCAGTCAAAAAGCATTCCTTGCTAGTAAGGAGCAGTGATTGGTACTATAAACCAGTGTCTCCCAACCTGGGGTCCGCGCCCCCCCTGGGAGGGCGCCAGAGATCTCTGGGGGGGAAACTTTGTCTGCTTTGAGGATATGCAGTTGTAAAAATTATATTTGCGCATGTTAAATATATAAAAAAAATCATAATAACATAGGGCTGTGCGATTAATCGATTTTAAATCTAAATCGGATTTATTAATCACAATCGATGTTAAAAAAAGGAAAATCGGAAAATGGATTTTCCTTTTTTGCAGCTGGCTGCATTACAGACAGAGCTCGTCTAGTCATCTTTGTTTGGTCAAGAAAATTGTAAATGTTGTCACTTTACTAAAGTCAAGGAGGATTTACAGTATCTTTCAATTGCACTTCATTCCCAATAGGGAAATTTGTTTGCTATTTTTCTTTAAAAATAAAGATAAAATATTTGAAACAATTTATTCCATTGTCTTTTGTAGTTTTACCAAAGAAATCGAAATCGAAATCGAAAATCGGGTTTTCAGAGAAAAAAAATCGGGATTTTATTTTTGTCCAAAATCGCCCAGCCCTATAATAACACAACTAATGGAATACAGTAATCCAAGTCTGTAAAAACCCACTTAGAAATATATTTTGGTCATTTTAAAATACTAAGTTATTTTGCAGGATTAAAACTTAAAAACATATTATTTCATTATTCAACATTTAATCATACTACTACTCCAACAAGTTGTTAAAGGAAAAATGTTAAAAATGTTTGCTCTCCTATTAAGAGACATTTTTCAGAAATTATTTTATGTCCTTGCAATTCTTTTTTGTGCGTATTTTATACATTGGTGACACAAAATGAAAGTGAGAAAGACAAAATCATATGTATATAGGGTAAACAAAGCGAAATGTATCAAAAAAACATAATTAATGTTAATTTTTTCAATGAAAGATTTGTAATGAATCACTTTACTCTTTTGGGGGGGGGCCAGGCTGGTCTTAGACACAAGTAAGGGGGGGGGCTCCAGGGAAAAAAGGTTGGGAACCGCTGCTATAAACTATTGTAGGACAGTAAAAAATGTGATTAAAGTCAGTTGATTCAATTCAAAACCGCATGAAGTACAATCTACCTGGAGTAGAGAGAGATATCGTGATTTTAAATTAATGAGCTTGCTGCGCTCCCTGTAAGTGGGAGAGGTAATGAGCGAGCACCTGTTAGCGTTTTTCAACGCGACCATGCAAAACAAACCAGATCCTGCAAAGATACGCAACACAAAACCCGACAGTTTCAAACGGAAGCAAATTTATCTGAGATGCAAAACAGTCATGAATTCAGAATATCCACCTGAGGCTTCTCACTCTTTTTTTTTACTGGTCATGGTTATTCAGTTGAAAAATAATAGCAGCAAAAAAATAAAAATGAAATAAAAAACACTCCCTGGGGAGGTGTGCGTCGTAAATCATGACTGTAGTGTGTGCACAGATAGATAGACAGATGTGTGATTAAATCAGTACAGTTTCTAATCACGGGGCTCGTCCCCACTGTCTGTCGTTGAGAGCCTTGGCACGTTCCAACGGGGGGGGACGCTGATTTACTACCATGACTTTGTTCCGTTCCCACAGCATCAGCAGGTGCTGGATGGGACGGAGACTCCCAGCAGCCACTTTAAAATTGGTTTTCTGCCTGACAGACTGCTGCAGTGCAGAACTCTCACCAACCTGCCTGTCTGTCTGAGAATATGTGCTTGTCTGTAGAGCAGTTTGCTCAACAATACTTAAGACTGCTGCAGTGGTGCAATTTGGGATATTAGAGAAAAATGCTCAGTTTCGCGTGTGATCAAATCAAGCATTTTGGAGGGGTTTGCGTGCAAGCTTGAGAGCGAGGAGAGAGTGATTGTGTCTGCTCCTGCACAAGGATGAATTCATCTAATGTATTAGATCTGAGTTAAAGCTGTGTGGCTTCTTTTCCCCGACAGTATCGTAGTATAACACTTATCGCTGCTTCTTTTTCAAGATCACATAAAGTTCTTTTCTTATGAAGTCTACACAGGGGGTGCACACTTCAGAGTATTTTAACCGTACTCTTTGTCTTCCTGTTACACTGTCTTCAGATTCGACAATTTTCCCATAAATCAAATCCAATAATGATTGTTTCAAGGATGAAGGACATAAAAAGAGTGATACGCTGGTAAAATATATAAAAGGTTTGAGTTATACTGACTCTTTTAACTTTTAGCAGGGCTCTACAAAGCACTTTCTCATTTATCTCCTCACACACTTATTCTACACACAATTTTTAGGACTTTTGATTTTAAAACGAGCATTTCAGAACCCTGACACATAAAGAGGCTGGTGATTGAAATGCAAAAGCATCTTCAGAAACACACAGCCCTCTTTTATGTCCTCTTTTATCATAATCCATAGTTTTTTTTTGCGTGATACCTGTTTGTGAACCTTCGTAAGCTGCTCCAGGTTGTTTTCAAGAAAGGAAATCTTTTGTTTCTGGGTGATAAATCCCCCAGAATCATCAGGCTCCATCGCTGCGCTCTGTCAATGGAAACACACAGCTGTCAGCATTGCATAATGTCAAATTGAAAGCCCTATTAATGTAGCTCTAAAAGGGTAGAGTCGTGTAGTTCAGGAAGAGTTCAGTTGCGCTGCGTACTTTTCGAACTCGAGCCGTGAGGTCTTGAACAAAAAGCTTGCGGAGGTTGTGGAGGGTGTTGAGCTCACGAGCCTTACAGTACGAAGACACAAGCAGATGGAGGAAAAAAAGTGTAGTTAGAGCATTTACAGAGTGTTTGGTGGATCATTAGCCCCTAAGGGGGCTCAGCGAACCGTGACAGCAAATAATGACTTACAACAGTCTCCTCCAGCCCTTTGAGATCCTGCTTTGACTGCTCATGCCGTTCATTGAGAAATCTATAGATAGACAGATAGATCGCAAGACATAAAGATTGAAAATTCAGACCGAATTTCTCTTTACCCAAATAATTACCTCATTCACGGCAGAATAATTCATGAATACAGAACAAAGGCAGCATAGACGACTGCCTCACTCATGGGATTGGTACCCATCTGTCATCTGATGCAATATGCTGCAAAGGTCAATGCAGAAAGAAGCCAATTAGGGGCCGGCTGCTACCTTATTCAAGAAAAAAAAAAAACATTTAATGGCAATGCAAAAGGACAGGAAGAAACAGACCGAAGAGTCGCAGACTGTACAGTCTACAGTCAGACCTCCGGAGTGAGTGGACAATGAAAAGATGAATAAAAAAAGATGAGAAATAACCTAGAGAAACGTAAGATGGGAATTGAAAGAGGCAGCTTGCCTGCTGGACTCCATATGGTGGGGTGTTTGAAAGTTGGCCAGGACAATAAGGCAGAGACTCACGTGAGTTCCTCCAGCTGCCGGCTCTTGCGATGGTCCTGACTTCTGAGACACTCGAAGTCACAGTGCAGGTGATCCAGCTCCAACTGCTGCTTCTGGTTACAGCTGCAAACACCAGGAAGTGGTACACTCAGTACTGGAGTTGAGGGGGATGAGGGGGGATGGCATCCCCCCCTGAAATAAAAACGGTCAAAATCATCCCCCCTGTAAAACTGACATCCGCCCTTTCCATCCCTTATGTCATTTCATCAATGAATGTGGTTTTACTGCTATTTCAACATTTAGAGTCATCACCAGAAAAATAACTTATTTGACAATTTTCACCTGTTTCAAGTACTTTGAACTTGAAATAAGTAGAAAGATCTGCCAGTGGGACAAGATTTATCTTCTCATTACAAGCAAAGAAATCTTGTTCCACTGGCAGATTTTTCTACTTATTTCAAGTAAAAATCTACTTGAAACAGGTGAAAATTGTTGTTTTTTCCAGTGATGAGTCTTGTTTTAAGTGTAATGAGATTTTTTTTACTAAAATGAGACATTTTAACTAGAAATAGGACAAATATTCTTAAGATTTTGAGTTTTTGCAGTGATCCATGTTACTTATCCTGTGAAGGACAGAGTCATATTGATAAGTTCAGAAAACTGTTTTTTATTGTTGTGTTTTGATGTATTTGATGTAAGCCCAGTGGATATTTAAAGCTTACAGAAGGCTGCATTTAACTGCTGCTATGTCATTCCTGCAGTATTTCTGCAGGTGTTTTGGTCACTGCTATTATTTGTAATTTATTATATTATTTGTAATCAGCACAAATGATCTGTCCCCATATGATGAAATCCACCATCCCCCCTGATTTTTTTTTACAACTCGAGTACTGGGTACACTGAAGAATTTATTTATATTCAAAAATATTTAAATTCAACTTGGAAATAATCTCTCTGGAGGGTATATTGGCAGAATAGAACACAGAATATGCAATACCACCTAAAATATGACCAATTTCCTCTTTAAGCCTAAGATTTGAATGTTGTGTTGTTTGCACAGATTTGACTCAAACCGTAATATTTATTTCCCTAACAGCATGATTGCTTTTGATATTATTTATTTCATCTTATCCTGACAACCACTCGTGAATCACATGAAAATAAATAATCTGTATTGACTCTAAGGAAAAATCAAAAGTGTGTATGTATGAAATAATGAAGAACCATTTTTGTATAACTCTGGAGGTGATATATGGAAACATTCCGACTCAAGTGTTTTCTGGTATAACTTGTGACTACTACTGGAATTGCTAGTTATTGACCTGGGAGATACAGTAGTTATTAATCTCTAGATAACCCATTTCGGTTTCGTTCTCATTTAATTTTTTTTATTTTCTTATTTAAGTTTACATTCATTGCACTACTACTATTTTTTTGTTATGTCACTATATTAGTATCTTTTTATTATTATTTATTAGGGCCCGAGCACCTTCAGTGCGAAGGCCCTATTGTATCTGTAGGAATTTTTTTTTTTCTTTTTCTTTTTCTTTTTCTTTTTCTTCTGACGAAAGGAGGGCCTTTTTGCCCCCCTAAACGTGCCCAAAAAGTCACCAAATTTTGCATGCAAGTCAGGCCTGGCGAAAAATTTGATATTTAATGGTTTACATTAATGGGCGTAACAAAATGGCTCAACAGCGCCCCCCGGAAAACTTTGTGACTCAAGCCCCACAATACGGTTTGACGTACATGCACGAAAATCGCTACACACCTGTATCAGTACACAACTTAAAGAAAAGTCTCTTGGCGACATGGCCGAAAACGAACAGGAAGTCAGCCATTTTGAATTAATCGTGTCACTTTGGCGCAATTTATGCCATTCCTTCGGCAGTTAATACGGCCCGAACCGTAACGTGCCCCCAGGTGTGTTATACATCAAAATGTGCGTCTCCATCCTGCGACAACACGCATTACTTTTCTCTTTCAAAAGCGTTACCATGGCGACGCTAGACGCCAAAAAGCGCGCCCACCCTTCATCTGGTTGGTTCAGACCGAAAAAACTTTGCGCCTCAAGCCCCAGAATACGGTTTGACGTACATGAACGAAAATCGGTACAGACCTGTATCATGTCGCAACTTAAAGAAAAGTCTCTTGACGCCATGGCCGAAACCGAACAGGAAGTCGGCCATTTTAAACATTCTGAATTAATCGCGTCATTTTGGAGCAATATGAGCCATTCCTTCAAGAATTAATACGGCCCGAACCGTAACATGCACCCAGGTGTGTTATACATTAAAATGTGCGTCTCAATCCTGCGACTACGCGCATTACTTTTCTCTTTCAAAAGTGTTACCGTGGCGACGCTAGACGGCAAAAAGCGCGCCCCCCTTCATCTTATTGGTCCATATTTGATAGTTCCCCAAAAGGCACCAAATTTGGCATGCAAGCCAGGCCTGGCGATAAATTTGATATTTTATGGTTTACATTAATGGGCGTGGCAAAATGGCTAAACAGCGCCCCCTAGAAAACTTTGTGCATCAAGCCCCACAATACGGTTTGACGTACATGCACGAAAATCGCTACACAACTGTATCATGGCACAACTTAAAGAAAAGTCTCTTGGAGCCATGGCCGAAACCGAACAGGAAGTCGGCCATTTTGAATTAATTGTGTAATTTTGGCGCAATTTATGCCATTCCTTCGGCAATTAATACAGCCCGAACCGTAATGTGCACCCAGGTGTGTTATACATCAAAATGTGCGTCTCCATCCTGCGACTACGCGCATTACTTTTCTCTTTCAAAAGTGTTACCGTGGCGACGCTAGACGCCAAAAGGCACGCCCCCCCTTCATCTGATTGGTCCATATTTGATAGTTCTCCAAAAGTCACCAAATTTTGCATGCAAGCCAGGCTTGGCGATAAATTTGATATTTCATGGTTTGCATTAATGGGCGTGGCCTAACGGCTCAACAGCGCCTCCTAGAATACTTTTATCTGCCATAACTTTTGAATGGTTTGACATAGGAAGTCGTGGATGGTGTCATGGGACTCTGTAATGAGTCCTTAAGCTTCGTTGGCCTTAATTAGCCCCACCCCTTCTTCTGATTGGTTGTCCCGATTTTCTGCTATAACTTTGGAATGGTTTGACATAGAGAGTCGTGGGTGGTGTCATCAGATTCTGTATGGAGTCCTTGACCTTCATTGGCCTGAATTAGCCCCGCCCCTTCTTCTGATTGGTTGTCCATTTTTTCTGCTATAACTTTTGAATGGTTTGACATAGGAATTCGTGGGTGGTGTCATTTCTGATATGCTTATGGGGGGAGGTGGCCGTGAGTGCGAGGGCCCGTTCATCGCTGCTTGCAGCTTTAATTATTATTAGGGCCCGAGCACTTGCAGTGCGAAGGCCCTATTGTATTTGCAGGAATTTTTATTATTATTATTATTAGGGCCCGAGCACTTGCAGTGCGAAGGCCCTATTGTATTTGCAGGAATTTTTATTAGGGCCCGAGCACTTGCAGTGCGAAGGCCCTATTGTATTTGCAGGAATTTTTATTATTATTAATATTATTATTATTTTTCTTCTGACAAAGTGATGGCCTTTTTGCCCCCCTTAACATGCCCAAAAAGTCACCAAATTTTGCACCCAAGTCAGGCCTGGCGAAAAATTTGATATTTAATGGTTTGCATTAATGGGCGTGGTAAAATGGCTCAACAGCGCCCCCTTGAAAACTTTGTGCCTCAAGCCCCACGATACGGTTTGACGTACATGCACGAAAATCGGTACACACCTGTATCATTGGACAACTTAAACAAAAGTCTCTTGGCGACATGGCCGAAACCGAACAGGAAGTCGGCCATTTTGAATTAATCGTGTCATTTTGGCGAAATTTATGCCATTCCTTCGAAAGTTAATTCAGCCCGAACCGTAACGTGCCCCCAGGTGTGTTACACATCAAAATGTGCGTCTCCCTCCTGCGACCACACGCATTACTTTTCTCTTTCAAAAGCGTTACCGTGGCGACGCTAGACGCCAAAAAGCGCGCCCACCCTTCATCTCGTTGCTTCAGACAGAAAAAACTTTGCGCCTCAAGCCCCATAATACGGTTGGACGTACCTGAACGAAAATCGGTACAATCCTGTATCATGTCGCAACTAAAAGAAAAGTCTCTTGGCGCCATGGACGAAAACGAACAGGAAGTCGGCCATTTTGAACATTCTGAATTAATCGCGTAATTTTGGAGCAATATATGCCATTCCTTCGAGAATTAATTCAGCCCGAACCGTATCGTGAACCCAGATGTGTTATACATCAAAATGTGCGTCTCCATCCTGCGACTACACGCATTACTTTTCTCTTTGAAAAGTGTTACCGTGGCGACGCTAGACGCCAACAAGCGCACCCCCCCTTCATCTGATTGGTCCATATTTGATAGTTCCCCAAAAGGCACCAAATTTGGCATGCAAGCCAGGCCTGGCGATAAATTTGATATTTCATGGTTTGCATTAATGGGCGTGGAAAAATGGCTCAACAGCGCCCCCCGGAAAACTTTGTGCCTCAAGCCCCACAATACGGTTTGACGTACATGCACGAAAATCGCTACACACCTGTATCATGGCACAACTTAAAGAAAAGTCTCTTGGAGCCATGGGCGAAACCGAACAGGATGTCGGCCATTTTGAATAAATTGTGTCATTTTGGCGAAATTTATGCCATTCCTTCGGCAGTTAATTCAGCCCGAACCGTAACGTGCACCCAGGTGTGTTATACATCAAAATGTGCGTCTCCATCCTGCGACTACACGCATTACTTTTCTCTTTCAAAAGTGTTACCGTGGCGACGCTAGACGCCAACAAGCGCACCCCCCCTTCATCTGATTGGTCCATATTTGATAGTTCCCCAAAAGGCACCAAATTTGGCATGCAAGCCAGGCCTGGCGGTAAATTTGATATTTTATGGTTTACATTAATGGGCGTGGCAAAATGGCTCAACAGCGCCCCCCGGAAAACTTTGTGCCTCAAGCCCCACGATACGGTTTGACGTACATGCACGAAAATCGCTACACACCTGTATCATGGCACAACTTCAAGAAAAGTCTCTTGGAGCCATGCCCGAAACCGAACAGGAAGTCGGCCATTTTGAATTAATTGTGTAATTTTGGCGCAATTTATGCCATTCCTTCGGCAATTAATACGGACCGAACCGTATCGTGCACCCAGGTGTGTTATACATCAAAATGTGCGTCTCCATCCTGGGACTACACGCATTACTTTTCTCTTTCAAAAGTGTTACCGTGGCGACGCTAGACGCCAAAAGGCGCGCCCCCCCTTCATCTGATTGGTCCATATTTGATAGTTCTCCAAAAGTAATCAAATTTTGCATGCAAGTCAGACTTGGCGATACATTTGATATTTCATGGTTTGCATTAATGGGCGTGGCCTAACGGCTCAACAACGCCCCCTAGAATACTTTTATCTGCCATAACTTTTGAATGGTTTGACATAGGAAGTTGTGGGTGGTGTCATGGGACTCTGTAATGAGTCCTTAAGCTTCGTTGGCCTTAATTAGCCCCGCCCCTTCTTCTGATTGGTTGTCCCTTTTTTCTGCTATAACTTTTTAATGGTTTGACTCCCGCTTCCTGATTCAAACGTCTGCCGGCCCCGCCCCCCGACCAATCAGTGGCGAGTAGGGTGATGACGGCCCCGCCCCCCGACCAATCAGCTGTTGTAATGTGGTGACGTTAGAAATAGTCCCGTGCTCAGCCCGGTTAGAACCTCGGTAGATAAAAAAAAAAAAACCTCGGTAGAATGGTTACAGAAAAAGTAATAATAAAATAGTAGTGTTTTACTAATATTTATACCTTACAAATATTAAAAAAATTAGGAAAAAAAAGTTCCAGACATTATATCGCTATCTTGGTCTCTCCTAAGCCAGTAAGTCAAAGTGACTGATCAGCTGAGATATAGCTCAACCAGATCATTGCGATCTTTGGTGCCGGTGGTTGGGAGTTCGAGCCTGGCAGGATGCTGAAATCTTTGTAAGCAAATTTTGTGTTTTTTTTACATCAAGATCTGCGTCTCTTTCCTGCGACGACGCACATTACTTTTCTCTTTCAAAAGTGTTACCGTGGCGACGCTAGACGTGAAAAAGCGCTCGTCCCCTTCATCTGATTGGTCCATATTTGATAGTTCTCCAAAAGTCACCAAATTTTGCATGCAAGCCAGGCCTGGTGATACATTTGATATTTAATGGTTTGCATTAATGGGCGTGGCCTAACGGCTCAACAGCGCCCCCTAGAATACTTTTCTCTGCCATAACTTTTGAATGGTTTGACATAGGAAGTTGTGGGTGGTGTCATGGGACTCTGTAATGAGTCCTTGACCTTCATTGGCCTGAATTAGCCCCGCCCCTTCCTCTGATTGGTTGTTCCTTTTTTCTGCTATAACTTTTGAATGGGTTGACATAGAGAGTCGTGGGTGGTGTCATTTCTGATATGCTTATGGGGGGCGGTGGACGTGAGTGCGAGGGCCCGTTCATCGCTGCTTGCAGCTTTAATTATTATTATTTTTTTTTTTCTTCTGACAAAGTGATGGCCTTTTTGCCCCCCTTAACATGCCCAAAAAGTCACCAAATTTTGCACCCAAGTCAGGCCTGGCGAAAAATTTGATATTTAATGGTTTGCATTAATAGGCGTGGTAAAATGGCTCAACAGCGCCCCCTTGAAAACTTTGTGCCTCAAGCCCCACGATACGGTTTGACGTACATGCACGAAAATCGGTACACACCTGTATCATGGGACAACTTAAAGAAAAGTCTCTTGGCGTCATGCCCGAAACCAAACAGGAAGTCGGCCATTTTGAATTAATCGTGTCACTTTGGCGCAATTTATGCCATTCCTTCGAGAGTTAATTCAGCCCGAACCGTAACGTGAACCCAGGTGTGTTATACATCAAAATGTGCGTCTCCATCCTGCGACTACACGCATTACTTTTCTCTTTCAAAAGTGTTACCGTGGCGACGCTAGACGCCAACAAGCGCACCCCCCCTTCATCTGATTGGTCCATATTTGATAGTTCCCCAAAAGGCACCAAATTTGGCATGCAAGCCAGGCCTGGCGATAAATTTGATATTTCATGGTTTACATTAATGGGCGTGGCAAAATGGCTCAACAGCGCCCCCCGGAAAACTTTGTGCCTCAAGCCCCACAATACGGTTTGACGTACATGCACGAAAATCGCTACACACCTGTATCATGGCACAACTTAAAGAAAAGTCTCTTGGAGCCATGGCCGAAACCGAACAGGATGTCGGCCATTTTGAATAAATTGTGTCATTTTGGCGAAATTTATGCCATTCCTTCGGCAGTTAATTCAGCCCGAACCATAACGTGCACCCAGGTGTGATATACATCAAAATGTGCGTCTACATCCTGCGACACCACGCATTACTTTTCTCTTTCAAAACTGTTACCGTGGCGTTGTTAGACGCCAAAAGGCGCGCCCCCCCTTCATGTGATTGGTCCATATTTGATAGTTCTCCAAAAGTCACCAAATTTTGCATGCAAGCCAGACTTGGCGATAAATTTGATATTTCATGGTTTGCATTAATGGGCGTGGCCTAACGGCTCAACAGCGCCCCCTAGAATAATTTTATCTGCCATAACTTTTGAATGGTTTGACATAGGAAGTTGTGGGTGGTGTCATGGGACTCTGTAATGAGTCCTTAAGCTTCGTTGGCCTTAATTAGCCCCGCCCCCTCTTCTGATTGGTTGTCCCGATTTTCTGCTATAACTTTGGAATGGTTTAACATAGAGAGTCGTGGGTGGTGTCATCAGATTCTTTATGGAGTCCTTGACCTTCATTGGCCTGAATTAGCCCCGCCCCTTCTTCTGATTGGTTGTCCCTTTTTTCTGCTATAACCTTTTAATGGTTTGACATAGGAAGTCGTGGGTGGTGTCATGGGACTCTGTAATGAGTCCTTAAACTTAGTTGGCCTTAATTAGCCCCGCCCCTTCTTCTGATTGGTTGTCCCGATTTTCTGCTATAACTTTGGAATGGTTTGACATAGGGAGTCGTGGGTGGGGTCATCAGATTCTTTATGGAGTCCTTGACCTTCATTGGCCTGAATTAGCCCCGCCCCTTCTTCTGATTCGTTGCCCCGATTTTCTGCTATAACTTTTGAATGGTTTGACATAGAGAGTCGTGGGTGGTGTCATCAGATACTGTATGGAGTCCTTGACCTTCATTGGCCTGAATTAGCCCCGCCCCTTCTTCTGATTGGTTGTCCCTTTTTTCTGCTATAACTTTTGAATGGTTTGACATAGGAAGTCGTGGGTGGTGTCTTTTCTGATATGCTTATGGGGGGCGGTGGCCGTGAGTGCGAGGGCCCGTTCATCGCTGCTTGCAGCTTTAATTATTATTATTAGGGCCCGAGCACCTTCAGTGCGAAGGCCCTATTGTATTTGCAGGAATTTTTCTTCTTATTATTATTTTTCTTCTGACAAAGTGATGGCCTTTTTGCCCCCCTTAACATGCCCAAAAAGTCACCAAATTTTAAACCCAAGTCAGGCCTGGCGAAAAATTTGATATTTAATGGTTTGCATTAATTGGCGTGGTAAAATGGCTCAACAGCGCCCCCTTGAAAACTTTGTGCCTCAAGCCCCACGATACGGTTTGACGTACATGCACGAAAATCGGTACACACCTGTATCATGGCGCAACTTAAAGAAAAGTCTCTGGGCGTCATGTCGAGAAACCGAACAGGAAGTCGGCCATTTTGAATTAATCGTGTCATTTTGGCGAAATTTATGCATTCCTTCGGCAGTTAATTCAGCCCGAACCGTAACCTTCCCCCAAGTGTGTTATACATCAAAATGTGCGTCTCCATCCTCCGACCCCACGCATTACTTTTCTCTTTCAAAATCGTTACCGTGGCGACGCTAGACGCCAAAAAGCGTGCCCACCCTTCATCTGATTGGTTCAGACAGAAAAAACTTTGCGCCTCAAGCCCCATAATACGCTTTGACGTACATGAACGAAAATCGGTACACACCTGTATCAGTACACAACTTAAAGAAAAGTCTCTTGGCGCCATGGCCGAAACCGAACAGGAAGTCGGCCATTTTGAACATTCTGCATTAATCGCGTAATTTTGGAGCAATATATGCCATTCCTTCGAGAATTAATTCAGCCCGAACCGTATCGTGAACCCAGATGTGTTATACATCAAAATGTGCGTCTCCATCCTGCGACTATACGCATTACTTTTCTCTTTCAAAAGTGTTACCGTGGCGACGCTAGACGCCAAAAAGCGCGCCGCCCTTCATCTGATTGGTCCATATTTGATAGTTCCCCAAAAGGCACCAAATGTTGCACCCAAGCCAGGCCTGGCGAATAATTTGGTATTTAATGGTTTGCATTAATGGGCGTGGCAAAATGGCTCAACAGCGCCCCCTTGAAAAATTTGTGCCTCAAGCCCCACAATACGGTTAGACGTACATGCACGAAAATCGGTACACACCTGTATCATGGCGCAACTTAAACAAAAGTCTCTTGGGGTCATGCCCGAAACCGAACAGGATGTCGGCCATTTTGAATTAATCGTGTCATTTTGGCGAAATTTATGCCATCCCTTCTGCAGTTAATTCAGCCCGAACCGTAACGTGTCCCCAAGTGTGTTATACATCAAAATGTGCGTCTCCATCCTGCGACTACGCGCATTACTTTTCTCTTTCAAAAGTGTTACCGTGGCGACGCTAGACGCCAAAAGGCGCGCCCCCCCTTCATCTGATTGGTCCATATTTGATAGTTCTCCAAAAGTCACCAAATTTTGCATGCAAGCCAGGCCTGGCGATAAATTTGATATTTCATGGCTAACGGGCGTGGCCTAACGGCTCAACAGCGCCCCCTAGAATACTTTTCTCTGCCATAACTTTTGAATGGTTTGACATAGAGAGTCGTGGGTGGTGTCATGGGACTCTGTAATGAGTCCTCAAGTTTCGTTGGCCTTAATTAGCCCCGCCCCTTCTTCTGATTGGTTGTCCCGATTTTCTGCTATAACTTTGGAATGGTTTGACATACAGAGTCGTGGGTGGTGCCATCAGATTCTTTATGGAGTCCTTGACCTTCATTGGCCTGAATTAGCCCCGCCTCTTCTTCTGATTGGTTGTCCCTTTTTTCTGCTATAACTTTTGAATGGTTTGACATAGGAAGTCGTGGGTGGTGTCATGGGACTCTGTAATGAGTTCTTGAGCTTCGTTGGCCTTAATTAGCCCCGCCCCTTCTTCTGATTGGTTGTCCCGATTTTCTGCTATAACTTTGGAATGGTTTGACATAGAGAGTCGTTGGTGGTGTCATCAGATTCTGTATGGAGTCCTTGACCTTCATTGGCCTGAATTAGCCCCGCCCCTTCTTCTGATTGGTTGTCCCTTTCTTCTGCTGTAACTTTTGAATGGTTTGACATAGGAAGTCGTTGGTGTTGTCATTTCTGATATGCTTATGGGGGGCGGTGGCCGTGAGTGCGAGGGCCCGTTCATCGCTGCTTGCAGCTTTAATTAGGGCCCGAGCACCTTCAGTGCGAAGGCCCTATTGTATCTGTAGGAATTCTTCGCGTTATTATTATTATTATTATTATTTTTCTGACGAAAGGAGGGCCTTTTTGCCCCCCTAAGCGTGCCCAAAAAGTCACCAAATTTTGCATGCAAGTCCGGCCTGGCGAAAAATTTGATATTTAATGTTTTGCATTAATGGGCGTGGCAAAATGGCTCAACAGCGCCCCCTTGAAAACTTTGTGCCTCAAGCCCCACGATACGTTTTGACGTACATGCACGAAAATCGGTACACACCTGTATCATGGCCCAACTTAAAGAAAAGTCTCTGGGCGTCATGTCGAGAAACCGAACAGGAAGTCGGCCATTTTGAATTAATCGTGTCATTTTGGCGAAATTTATGCCTTCCTTCGGCAGTTAATACGGCCCGAACCGTAACGTGCACCCAGGTGTGTTATACATCAAAATGTGCGTCTCCATCCTCCGACACCACGCATTACTTTTCTCTTTCAAAAGTGTTACCGCGGCGACGCTAGACGCCGAAAAGCGCGCCCACCCTTCATCTGATTGGTTCAGACAGAAAAAACTTTGCGCCTCAAGCCCCACAATACGGTTTGACGTACATGAACGAAAATCGCTACACACCTGTATCATGTCACTACTTAAAGAAAAGTCTCTTGGCGCCATGGCCGAAACAGAACAGGAAGTCGGCCATTTTGAAAATTCTGAATTAATTGCGTAATTTTGGAGCAATATATGCCATTCCTTCGAGAATTAATACGGCCCGAACCGTATCGTGAACCCAGATGTGTTATACATCAAAATGTGCGTCTCCATCCTGCGACTACACGCATTACTTTTCTCTTTCAAAAGTGTTACCGTGGCGACGCTAGACGCCAACAAGCGCACCCCCCCTTCATCTGATTGGTCCATATTTGATAGTTCCCCAAAAGGCACCAAATTTGGCATGCAAGCCAGGCCTGGCGATAAATTTGATATTTCATGGTTTGCATTAATGGGCGTGGCAAAATGGCTCAACAGCGCCCCCCGGAAAACTTTGTGCCTCAAGCCCCACAATACGGTTTGACGTACATGCACGAAAATCGCTACACACCTGTATCATGGCACAACTTAAAGAAAAGTCTCTTGGAGCCATGGCCGAAACCGAACAGGAAGTCGGCCATTTTGAAATCTGATTGGTCCATATTTGATAGTTCTCCAAAAGTCACCAAATTTTGCATGCAAGACAGACTTGGCGATAAATTTGATATTTCATGGTTTGCATTAATGGGCGTGGCCTAACGGCTCAACAGCGCCCCCTAGAATACTTTTATCTGCCATAACTTTTGAATGGTTTGACATAGGAAGTCGTGGGTGGTGTCATGGGACTCTGTAATGAGTCCTTAAGCTTCGTTGGCCTTAATTAGCCCCGCCCCTTCTTCTGATTGGTTGTCCCTTTTTTCTGCTATAACTTTTTAATGGTTTGACTCCCGCTTCCTGATTCAAACGTCTGCCGGCCCCGCCCCCCGACCAATCAGTGGCGAGTAGGGTGATGACGGCCCCGCCCCCCGACCAATCAGTGGCGAGTAGGGTGATGACGGCCCCGCCCCCCGACCAATCAGCTGTTGTAATGTGGTGACGTTAGAAATAGTCCCGTGCTCAGCCCGGTTAGAACCGCGGTTGAATGGTTACAGAAAAAGTAATAATAAAATAGTAGTGTTTTACTAATATTTATACCTTACAAATATTTAAAAAATTAGAAAAAAAAAGTTCCAGACATTATATCGCTATCTTGGTCTCTTCTAAGCCAGGAAATCAATGTGAGGTATCAGCTGAGATATAGCTCAACCATATCATTGCGATCTTTGGTGCCGGTGGTTGGGAGTTCGAGCCTGGCAGGATGCTGCAAATTTTGTGTTTTTTTTTACATCAAGATGTGCGTCTCTTTCCTGCGACGACGCACATTACTTTTCTCTTTCAAAAGTGTTACCGTGGCGACGCTAGACGTGAAAAAGCGCTCGTCCCCTTCATTTGATTGGTCCATATTTGATAGTTCTCCAAAAGTCACCAAATTTTGCATGCAAGCCAGGCCTGGTGATACATTTGATATTTAATGGTTTGCATTAATGGGCGTGGCCTAACGGCTCAACAGCGCCCCCTAGAATACTTTTCTCTGCCATAACTTTTGAATGGTTTGACATAGGAAGTTGTGGGTGGTGTCATGGGACTCTGTAATGAGTCCTTGACCTTCATTGGCCTGAATTAGCCCGGCCCCTTCTTCTGATTGGTTGTTCCTTTTTTCTGCTATAACTTTTGAATGGTTTGACATAGAGAGTCGTGGGTGGTGTCAGGTCTGATATGCTTATGGGGGGCGGTGAACGTGAGTGCGAGGGCCCGTTCATCGCTGCTTGCAGCTTTAATTATTATTATTATTTTTCTTCTGACAAAGTGATGGCCTTTTTGCCCCCCTTAACATGCCCAAAAAGTCACCAAATTTTGCACCCAAGTCAGGCCTGGCGAAAAATTTGATATTTAATGGTTTGCATTAAGGGGCGTGGCAAAATGGCTCAACAGCGCCCCCTTGAAAACTTTGTGCCTCAAGCCCCACGATACGGTTTGACGTACATGCACGAAAATCGGTACACACCTGTATCATGGGACAACTTAAAGAAAAGTCTCTTGCCGTCATGCCCGAAACCGAACAGGAAGTCGGCCATTTTGAATTAATCGTGTCACTTTGGCGCAATTTATGCCATTCCTTCGGCAGTTAATTCAGCCCGAACCGTAACGTGCACCCAGGTGTATTATACATCAAAATGTGCGTCTCCCTCCTGCGACCACACGCATTACTTTTCTCTTTCAAAAGCGTTACCGTGGCGACGCTAGACGCCAAAAAGCGCGCCCACCCTTCATCTGGTTGGTTCAGACAGAAAAAACTTTGCGCCTCAAGCCCCATAATACGGTTTGACGTACATGAACGAAAATTGGTACACTCCTGTATCATGTCGCAACTAAAAGAAAAGTCTCTTGGCGCCATGGCCGAAATCGAACAGGAAGTCGGCCATTTTGAACATTCTGAATTAATTGCGTAATTTTGGAGCAATATATGCCATTCCTTCGAGAGTTAATTCAGCCCGAACCGTATCGTGAACCCAGGTGTGTTATACATCAAAATGTGCGTCTCCATCCTGCGACTACACGCATTACTTTTCTCTTTCGAAAGGGTTACCGTGGCGACGCTAGACGCCAACAAGCGCACCCCCCCTTCATCTGATTGGTCCATATTTGATAGTTCCCCAAAAGGCACCAAATTTGGCATGCAAGCCAGGCCTGGTGATAAATTTGATATTTCATGGTTTGCATTAATGGGCGTGGCAAAATGGCTCAACAGCGCCCCCCGGAAAACTTTGTGCCTCAAGCCCCACAATACGGTTTGACGTGCATGCACGAAAATCGGTACACACCTGTATCATGGCACAACTTAAAGAAAAGTCTCTTGGAGCCATGGCCAAAACCGAACAGGATGTCGGCCACTTTGAATAAATTGTGTCATTTTGGCGAAATTTATGCCATTCCTTCGAGAGTTAATTCAGCCCGAACCGTATCGTGCACCCAGGTGTGTTATACATCAAAATGTGCGTCTACATCCTGCGACACCACGCATTACTTTTCTCTTTCAAAAGTGTTACCGTGGCGACGCTAGACGCCAAAAGGCGCGCCCCCCCTTCATGTGATTGGTCCATATTTGATAGTTCTCCAAAAGTCACCAAATTTTGCATGCAAGCCAGGCCTGGTGATAAATTTGATATTTCATGGTTTGCATTAATGGGCGTGGCCTAACGGCTCAACAGCGCCACCTTGAATACTTTTCTCTGCCATAACTTTTGAATGGTTTGACATAGAGAGTCGTGGGTGGTGTCATCAGATTCTGTATGGAGTCCTTGACCTTCATTGGCCTGAATTAGCCCCGCCCCTTCTTCTGATTGGTTGTCCCTTTTTTCTGCTATAAACTTTGAATGGTTTGACATAGGAAGTCGTAGGTGGTGTCAAGGGACTCTGCAATGAGTCCTTGAGCTTCTTTGGCCTGAATTAGCCCCGCCCCTTCTTCTGATTGGTTGTCCCTTATTTGTAATAAAATCGCCACGAGCCGCCAGTCGCTCTCGCGCTGACTCCCGCTTCCTGATTCAAACGTCTGCCGGCCCCGCCCCCCGACCAATCGGTGGCGAGTAGGGTGATGACGGCCCCGCCCCCCGACCAATCGGTGGCGAGTAGGGTGATGACGGCCCCGCCCCCCGACCAATCAGTGGCGAGTAGGGTGATGACGGTCCCGCCCCCCGACCAATCAGCTCCCTGTAATGTGGTGACGTCAGAAATATTCCCAGCTCAGCCCGGTTACAACCTTGGCAGAATGGTTACAGAAAAAGTAATAATTAAAATAGTAGGGTTTTACTAATATTTATAACTTACAAATATTTAAAAAAATTAGAAAAAACAGCTCCAGACTTACATTACTAAATATCGATATGTTGGTCTCTCCTAAGTTAGTAGGTCAAATATAAATGAGAAGCTGAGTCTTAGCTCAGCCAGAGTGTTCCCGTCTTTGGAGTCAGAGATCAGAGTTCGATTCCCGCAGTATCCAGAAGTTTTTGTCAGCAATTTTTTTTTTTTCTACATCAATATGTGCGTCCCTGTCCTGCAACGACGCACATTACTTTTCTCATTTAAAAGCGTTACCGCGGCAACGCTAGACACCAAAAAGTGCGCCCACCCTTCATCTGATTGGTTCAGAGGGAAAAAACTTTGAGCCTCAAGCCCCATAATACGGTTTGACGTACATGAACGAAAATCGGTACACACCTGTATCATGTCGCAACTTAAAGAAAAGTCTCTTGGCGCCATGGCCGAAATTGAACAGGAAGTCGGCCATTTTGAATTAATTGTGTAATTTTGGCGCAATTAATGCCATTCCTTCGGCAATTAATACGGCCCGAACCGTAACGTGCATCCAGGTGACTTATACCTCAAAATGTGCGTCTCCATCTTGCGACTACGCGCATTACTTTTCTCTTTCAAAAGTGTTACCGTGGCGATGCTAGACGCCAAAAAGCGTGCCCCCTTAATCTGATTGGTCCATATTTGATAGTTCTCCAAAAGTCACCAAATTTTGCATGCAAGCCAGGCCTGGTGATAAATTTGATATTTCATGGTTTGCATTAATGGGCGTGGCAAAATGGCTCAACAGCACCCCCCGGAAAACTTTTCTCTGCCATAACTTTTGAATGGTTTGACATAAAGAGTCATGGGTGGTGTCATGGGACTCGGTATTGAGTCCTTGACCATAATTGGTGAAAATTAGCCCCGCCCCTTCTTTTGATTGGTTGTCCCTATTTCCTGCTATAACTTTTGAATGGTTTGACATGGAGAGTCGTGGGTGGTGTCATCAGACTCTGTATGGAGTCCTTGACCTTCATTGGCCTGAATTAGCCCCGCCCCTTCTTGTGATTGGTTGTCCCTTTTTTCTGCTATAACTTTTGAATGGTTTGACATAGGAAGTCGTGGGTGGTGTCATTTCTGATATGCTTATGGGGGGCGGCGGCCGTGAGTGCGAGGGCCCGTTCATCGCTGCTTGCAGCTTTAATTTACTATTTTTTTTTTAATTTTTATTATTATTATTTATTTTATTTTTTATTTTAATTTTTTTTCTATTCCCAAAGGAAAATTAATGATGATAACTGTGGGGGGAGGGATGGGGAGAGGGAGGAAAAAAAAAAAAAGGTATGTTCATCGGTTTTGCTCTGTATTGTGGAAACAATCTGCCAATAAAAACATATTAAAAAAAACATTTTTGGATGTTCGATGCAGATTTATTTCTGCCCTAATTTCACATCATAACTCCACTAACCAGGCAAGCAATCTAGCAGGACAGAGAGGTAGATGATTGAGCTTAATGTTTAATTACAGTAGGCTCCAGCTAAACATGGAAATACCCAATTAAGCTGCAGGTACACTATCTTTCCAAATAACAGGGCATTAAACCAAAATGGTGAACACTAGCATGTCCCTATATTCATGGGCGCTACATTTTTATTGTATTTTGTCTGGTTTTCTTTTCAGCTTTTGATACTTGTATCTTGTCACAACATTTGATGTATAGCCACTTGCCCTTTTCTACTTAAAGGATCTGAAGGGCATCTCTTTCATCCTTGCATCCATCTATCCATCCATCCGTGTTCAAGCCGCTTATCCAAATCAGTCTGTGCAAGCAGGATAAGCAGAGTAACCCCAAAAGTGAATTTGCCCATAAATTCCCAGCAGCTGCTCTTTTGGTGTTAGCAGACCCTCAAAGGCCAGCTGGCAAATGCACTAGCGTCCCTTGAGGGGGTTTGCCTAGCGGTCTCCTCCCAGACAGTCATGCTCGGTGTCAGACGGTCAAACCGAGCACCTGCAGAGACAGCTTTTCACTTAGGCCGAAGCAGGCCAGAGGCTCCTCACACGACGGTTCAGCAGCAGCTCATTCTCAAGTCCTCCTACACTGCAGTTTGCTCCTCATGCAAGCCGCCCACACACATTCATCTCAGCCGCTCCTGCAGCTAAACTCATATACTTTTTTAGTGTTTAGCTACATGTAATGTGTTTTCTATTTAGCAGTTCTCTACCACTGATTACAGCCGGACTTTGTCAAATGTTGGATGCAGTATGAATTAGATAGGGATTTGAAATTATGTAGAACCATAACCTTATTTAAAAAAACATTGAAAAGAAAGATGATGTCCTTATATTAAATTAATGAGTGGTAATGCTTGCTATGTTGATTTGGGTATTTATTTAATTGGTGATTTGCTTTGATTTTTTTAAGGATGAAGGTAACATGTTACAACAGAGTATTAGGGCCAAACTAAGAAAAAAAAAGAAGGAAATTACGAAAATAAAGTCATAATAATATGAGAATAAAGTCGTAATATTACGAGAATAAAATCGTAATATTAAATATATTATAAATATATAAATATAACTTCACAAGATGCTCAATATTCAACATTTTAATACACTCTTCCTGTTAGAGTTCTCATAAATTAACACTTTATTCTTGTAATATTACGACTTTATTCTCATAAATTAACACTTTATTCTTGGAATATTACGACTTTATTCTCATAAATTGCGACTTTATTCTCGTAATGTTACGACTTTATTCTCGTAATATTACGACTTTATTCTCGTAATATTACGACTTTATTCTCATAATATTACGACTTTATTCTCATAATATTACGACTTTATTCTCATAATATTACGACTTTATTCTCGTAATATTACTTTATTCTCATAATATTACGACTTTATTCTCATAAATTACGACTTTATTCTCGTAATGTTACGACTTTATCCTCGTAATATTACGACTTTATTCTATTACGACTTTATTCTTGCAACATTATGACTTTATTCTCGTAATTTCCTATATTTTTTTTTGTTTGGCCCTAATTATTATTCTCATAATATTACTTTATTCTCATAATATGACGACTTTATTCTCGTAATGTTACGACTTTATTCTCGTAATATTACTTTATTCTCGTAATATGACGACTTTATTCTCGTAATATTACGACTTTATTCTCATAATATTACGACTTTATTCTCATAATATTACGACTTTATTCTCATAATATGACGACTTTATTCTCGTAATATTACGACTTTATTCTCATAATATTACGACTTTATTCTCATAATATTACGACTTTATTCTCATAAATTACGACTTTATTCTCGTAATGTTACGACTTTATCCTCGTAATATTACGACTTTATTCTATTACGACTTTATTCTTGCAACATTATGACTTTATTCTCGTAATTTCCTATTTTTTTTTTTGTCTTAGTTTGGCCCTAATACTCCGTCGTAGCATGTAGACTGCACCTTTATTTTAAAAATATTTTTTTATTTCTTGAGGAATTTTTGTTATCCCCATGGAGGCAATTTGTTTTACTGGCAGTCTTTCTCTTACTTCTTACTTTTATTTCATTAATTTAATTAATCTTTTTGAGGGTAGGCAAATAATAAGCTTTGCTTCAGCCTACCCCTTTTTCGGTCTAGATGTTATTTGTTTATTTGTATATTGGAAACTTTTTTATAATGTTTTCTTTGAACAGTGTATTCATTTTCTTGTTGTCATTTTTATTCTTTGTTTTTGGAAATGGAAATTACGAGAATAAAGTCATAATAATATGAGAATAAAGTCGTAAAATTACGAGAATAAAGTCATAATATTACCAGAATAAAGTCGTAATATTTTGAGAATAAAGTCGTAATATTTTGAGAATAAAGTCGTAATATTACGAGAATAAAGTCGTAATATTAAATATATTATAAATATATAAATATAACTTCACAAGATGCTCAATATTCAACATTTTAACACAGGGAGAAGATGCTCTTCCTGTTAGAGGTCTCATAAATTATATTCTCATAATATTACGACTTTATTCTCATAAATTACGACTTTATTCTCGTAATGTTACGACTTTATTCTCGTAATATTACGACTTTATTCTCGTAATGTTACGACTTTATTCTCGTAATGTTACGACTTTATTCTCGTAATATTACAACATTATTCTCGTAATATTATGAAGTTATTCTTATAATATTACGACTTTATTCTATTACAACTTTATTCTCGCAACATTATGACTTTATTCTCGTAATTTTACGACTTTATTCTCATTATATTATGACTTTATTCTCGTAATTTCCTATATTTTTTTTTGTTTGGCCCTAATACTCCGTCATAAAAATAAACTAAACTAAACTAAAACAAATTCAAATTATCACTCAAAATTAGTTTTTAAATTATTATTATTATTATGATTATTATCATTAGTATTATCTGGCTAAGAACAAAGTAAGTGTGGTTGTACTATTGAATGGTTATGATTTTTATACTTCTTTATTTCTTTATGTTCCCATTCCACCTTCTGTACTGATGTATAGGTAACAAATGCATAAAATAGAGTATGGATTTAGCATCAAAGTGAGGAACTGACTCAGTGAGGTCATCAATGATCTTCTGCTGCTGATTGATCTCGTCTCGAAGGCGGCTGAGCTGCTTGCTGTGTGTCTCACGGTGTGACTCCATCTGCTGCTCCACAGCCCTCTGAGGTATCAGCAACAAGAAAGAAAAGGGGAGACCATTTAAAAAAGAAGTATATTTGACAGATAGGAGATAGAAAAACATTAAATGGGTACAAAGGAAGAACAAAATGATTAAATTAACAAGAGGAAAGCATTGCACACATCAGTACACACGTGGACATGAAAAGCTGTAAGGACTGAGCACACGTGCAACACACATGCCGAGCTGCAGCAGCACACTGACACTGAGGATGAATGTGACACCACACTAATGAAACTGCATCATGTTGCACAAAAACACAAACACTGACATCCAGAAACATTCACATGAAGGGAAACACACTGGACTATCGGTTTCACTGCAGCACAAACGCCCTGTGGCATCGTTTCAGTAAGCTGCTGCAGCAGCACATTTGTCATTAACTTTGTCATCTAATGATGGGGAAAGTCGGACCTGGGAATACAGTCTTCTTCAGTGTCTTAATGTCTTAATATTTCCTAGAAAATTGGGGAACCTTTTAGGCTCATTTATAGGCGCTTTTCCATGTTTAGTCCCAATACCTTGCATTGGGCATGAGGAAATACTCTTATTTTCGCTATTATGCCTGGTTATCTTTGATAATATTTCACCAAAAGATCAATTTGAACAGTTCTTATCCCAATTTTATGAATATCAACAATTTGCTTATCTTGTTTGCTTGATGCAAACTACTGATTTGTCCTCTCTGAAAGAGCTTAACATCTTTTTCTCAACCACATGTCACCAACATGGTTGTCTGAGGAATGAGAAGCTACTTAGTCATGATTAAATAACGTGTTACTAGCTGAATTAAATATTCATATAACATTAATCATAGTAGTACGTTGCCAGTGTGAGGCTTTTATCTCTGTACTTTAAATTCATGCAGTGACTATGACAGCTGCTGGCTGTAGCTTCACATTTACTGTAAAAAAAAAAGAAAAAAAAAATCTAAAAATCACCTACACATCAGCAGTGTAATAAAAAGATAAATTGCTCTCGCTGTAGTCATGGTTACCTTCATATCACAGGAATTCTGGATTGATAAGTGATTCTCTCCGCTGGTCACTTGTGATATGCTTTCTGAAGTACATTTTTACATTTAAAGACACAGAAAGGGAAGAGAAACAGAAGCCAATGTAAAAAACAGTGTAATAGAAGGGTTGACAGTGTATTGCTGAGTTTAGCGTCATTTGCTGATGCTGATGAAAGAAGTGACTTTCAGAGGTGTCAAGTAACAAAGTAAGTACAAATACTTCGTTACCTTACTTAAGTAGAAATTTTGGTTATCTATACACTGGAGTAATTATTTTTCAGACGACTTTTTACTTTTACTCCTTACATTTTCACGCAATTTTCTGTACTTTTAACTCCTTACATTTTAAAAACAGCCTCGTTACTCTATTTCATTTCGGCCTTTAAAAAAAAAACTATCCAGTTAAATTGCTCCATCCGGATAGAGTGAATTTGGTTGTGGTTGTTTCAGATGTTCTTGTCCAGTTTTGTTCTTACATCCGTTCCCTCAGATTCAACTAAACTTGGATGTACATTCCAATAAAGGTTAGGATAAATGATAACATGCCTCTGAAGTTTGACTTTTTGCACCATTACAATACTTATAGGCAACTAGTCATCATATCTGCTGCTCTCTGAAACACATGTTAATGCTCAATAATACACATATATGCTTCTTTAATATATTTGCATTATACTAAGATACATTCATTTTCAATGGCTTTTGTCCTTAATGGCTTTTTCCCCCTTACATTACTTTTACTTGTATACTTTAAGTAGTTTTGAAACCAGTACTTTTATACTTTTACTTGAGTAAAAAACTTGAGTTGATACTTCAACTTCTACAAGAGTATTTTTAAACTCTAGTATCTATACTTCTACCTGAGTAATGAATGTGAATACTTTTGACACCTCTGGTGACTTTGACCTAAATGTTATTGCACAACATTAACAACTCGTCATGTTGATAGAGGTCAGCGTGATCTAAGCCATACCTTGAAGGAGATAAGATCAATTTGTTAATTGTCTTTTTTGTGTCACACTAACCTGGTATTGACTTATCGCTGTTCCTGGTGCCTGATGAAATCTGTAGCTCGCACTACGCTGTGTGATCAACGTCACCTGGAGCATGTTAAGTTAATCTACTACTGTAAGGACCATTTATTTTTCCTGTTGAGTCAGACCAAATTTGACAAGACTTAAAGTCCACTAGGTATTTAATTCCGCTCTCTGGTAGAGGAAGAATGGCTTACAACGCCTCTGGCCTGATGTACAAATGTTGTTAGGGCACTGAGAAATAGCTGCAGCTTGTTTTCTTTATTGTCAAGGGGATGTGAAGGCCTCTAGCATAGATTAAAGCTTAAAAGCGGTTTCCTGTGTTTCACCTTGGTGGCACAAAATGCAGCAAAGTATTGTGTCCCTCTTCATGATTTATTTTGTCTGGGCTTGATTTTCTTTGACAGTGAGAGTTCTGGCCGGACACTTGTCTTTGACATCTCAAGTCTGCAATCTATGAATTGCAACTCAGGTGAATTTAAACATTGTCCTTCAATCTGTAATGAGGCATTAATGTCACACAAAACTGAGGACCATTATTTATAGTTTAATCCCTGGAGGACATTGTCTTTTTAAAATGTTGTGGATTGGAAGAAAATGTCTAGTTAACATTTTACCTTTGGTTAGATTTTCATTGAAAGAAGAAAAAAGGAAACTTTCTTTTGCAACCAGTTATGTGCTTATCTGACCTCCTTGAGCCTTGTATGTGGCTTGATTTACACTACAAAAACAGACCCCGCAGAAAAAGTCTAATACTCTTTAAATCTATTCAAAACGGTCTTACTTTAAATAAAAATATGTTTACCAATGGGGTAAGAAAAGTTTTCAGGACTATAATTATTAAAGCAAACTTGTCCAAAAAGGTTTACTTATTTTCTTGAAGCAAGACTTTTTTTTAAAAGTTTCATAGAAACTAGTTTTTGCAGTGTAAACATCTTCTCCCCCCCATTCATATTTAATTCTGAAAAAACTTGAAAGCTCTCCAACATTGCGACCACTTCAATTAAGTTTCTGAATCCTCAGAGTTTCTCGAGGATCCCCTTAGTGTCATATCTCAGTAAATGTTTCTGATTTGATGATCAGGTGAAAGGCATTTGAATGTTACTGGCTGGTAGTGCTACTAACCACCAATGAGAAATCCTTCCTCCATTTGGGACCCCCTGGAAAATTAGATGTTACATCTCAAGGGGCTATCCCAGGGGTCGGCAACCCGCGGCTCCAGAGCCGCATGCGGCTCTGTAGCGCCGCCCTAGTGGCTCCTGGAGCTTTTTCAAAAATGTTTGACCTTTTTTTTCCTTTTTTCCTTCTTTTTTTTCTCTTTTCTCTTTTTTTTCTTCTTTTTTTCTTTTTTCTTCTTTTCCTTTTTTTTCTCTTTTTTTCTTTTTTCCTTTCCTTTTTAATCTTCACATTTCGACTATTTTCTCGAAATTTTGACTTTTTTCTCGACATTTCGACTTGTTTCTCGAGATTGTCCTTCAACATTAATCTCGACATTTCCACTTTGTTCTCGAAATATCGACTTTTTTCTTGAAATTTCGACTTTTTTCTCAATATTTCAACTTTTTTCTCTAAATTTCGACTTTTTTCTCGACATTTCGACTTTTTTCTCAAGATTGTACTTCAACATTAATCGTGACATTTCAACTTTTTTCTTGACTTTTTTCTCGACATTTTGACTTTTTTCTTGACATTTCTACTTTTTTCTCGAAGTGCATAATGAAAAAAAAAATCTTCCCCCAGTTATAACTAATATAGATACATGCAGCATGTGCTTGCCTTCATTCTAAGACTTTTAATTTTTTGAGGCTACAGACATATTTGTTTTTTGTGTTTTTGGTCCAATATGGCTCTTTCAACATGTTGGGTTGCCGACCCCTGGGCTATCCTTTAACAAATTCTAAATTAATTCCTCAGGCTTAGATCTGTATTTTGTGCAAATGTCGATGGCTTCAAACACCTACTAAAGTCCCAAAAGGGCAAACTAAGTTGCTGAAAACAGACGTTACTATATTGACGGTTTTGCATTCCAACAGTATCATTTAACTCAGCAGCCTCATAAAGCTGGTGACTGTGCTCTGTATCCTCGACGAAATTTTAATTTTTCAAAGGTCAGCTATATTTTTCCGTTTTCTTTTAACAGACTTGATAAACTGAGGACAATATAACTTTTCACAGGATATCACTCAGCTGTACCCCGAGCTTGGAGTTTGGCCAGCTCCTCGGTCAGAGAGTCGTATCCGTCCTCCAGCTTTCTCTTCTTCAGCTCCACGGTCTGCATGTACTCCGTAAGATACCGGATCTTTGCCTCGTGCTGAAAATCACATGCGTCACAGATGCAAATCAGCAAAAGAAAATACTACACAATAGGAATGGGCGATATTTTACCGTTCACGATATACCGTCAAAAAAATTCCTCACGATAAGAATTTGTCATCTCACGGTAAAAACGATAAATTCCCGTTGATGACGTTTTCGTGTAAAGCTGATTTATGGTTCTGTGTTAAATCCACGCACAACGTACGTGAAGGAAGGAAGGAAGGAAGGAAGGAAGGAAGGAAGGAAGGAAGGAAGGAAGGAAGGAAGGAAGGAAGGAAGGAAGGAAGGAAGGAAGGAGGGAGGGAAGGAAGGAAGGAAGGAAGGAAGGAAGGAAGGAAGGAAGGAAGGAAGGAAGGAAGGAAGGAAGGAAGGAAGGAAGGAAGGAAGGAAGGAAGGAAGGAAGGAAGGAAGGAAGGAAGGAAGGAAAGGAGGAAGGAAGGGAGAAAGGAAGGGAGAAAAGAGGAAGGGAAGAAGGAAGGAGAGAGCAGGAGGAAAGAAGGAAGGAAGGAAAAAAAGAAGGAAGGAAGGAAGGAAGAAAACAAGGAAAGGAGGAAGGAAGGAAGGAAGGAAGGAAGGGAGAAAACAAGGAAAGAAGGAAGGAAGGAAGGAAGGAAGGAAGGAAGGAAGGAAGGAAGGAAGGGAGAAAACAAGGAAAGAAGGAAGGAAGGGAGAAAAGAGGAAGAAGGAAGGAAGGAAGGAAGGAAGGAAGGAAGGAAGAAAACAAGGAAAGGAGGAAGGAAGGAAGGAAGGAAGGAAGGAAGGAAGGAAGGAAGGAAGGAAGGAAGGAAGGAAGGAAGGAAGGAAGGAAGGAAGGAAGGAAGGAAGGAAACAAGGAAAGGAGGAAGGAAGGAAGGAAGGAAGGAAGGAAGGAAGGAAGGAAGGAAGGAAGGAAGGAAGGAAGGGAGAAAACAAGGAAAGAAGGAAGGAAGGGAGAAAAGAGGAAGAAGGAAGGAAGGAAGGAAGGAAGGAAGGAAGGAAGGAAGGAAGGAAGGAAGAAAACAAGGAAAGGAGGAAGGAAGGAAGGAAGGAAGGAAGGAAGGAAGGAAGGAAGGAAGGAAGGAAGGAAGGAAGGAAGGAAGGAAGGAAGGAAGGAAGGAAAGGAGGAAGGAAGGGAGAAAGGAAGGGAGAAAAGAGGAAGGGAAGAAGGAAGGAGAGAGCAGGAGGAAAGAAGGAAGGAAGGAAAAAAAGAAGGAAAGGAGGAAGGAAGGAAGGAAGGAAGAAAACAAGGAAAGGAGGAAGGAAGGAAGGAAGGAAGGAAGGAAGGAAGGAAGAAAACAAGGAAAGGAGGAAGGAAGGAAGGAAGGAAGGAAGGAAGGAAGGAAAGAAGGAAGAAAACAAGGAAAGGAGGAAGGAAGGAAGGAAGGAAGGAAGGAAGGAAGGAAGGAAGGAAGGAAGGAAGGAAGGAAGGAAGGAAGGAGGAGAAGGAAGAAAACAAGGAAAGGAGGAAGGAAGGAAGGAAGGAAGGAAGGAAGAAAACAAGGAAAGGAGGAAGGAAGGAAGGAAGGAAGGAAGGAAGGAAGGAAGGAAGGAAGGAAGGAAGGAAGGAAGGGAGAAAACAAGGAAAGAAGGAAGGAAGGGAGAAAAGAGGAAGAAGGAAGGAAGGAAGGAAGGAAGGAAGGAAGGAAGAGAAGGAAGGAAGAAAACAAGGAAAGGAGGAAGGAAGGGAGAAAAGAGGAAGGGAAGAAGGAAGGAGAGAGCAGGAGGAAAGAAGGAAGGAATGAAGGAAGGAAGGAAATGAGCCTGAAAGAAAGAAAGAAAGAAAGAAAGAAAGAAAGAAAGAAAGAAAGAAAGAAAGAAAGAAAGAAAGAAAGAAAGAAAGAAAGAAAGAAAGAAAGAAAGAAAGAAGGATAAATTCCCGTTGATGACGTTTTTGTGTAACAAACATGGCGGATCTGAGAGCGAGATAGATTTATAGTTACAAAGGTGGAGTTGAATTGGTATTTTTTTATCATCATTTTTATCGTTATCAGGATAAATGCCAGAAATTATCGTGATACATTTTTTAGTCCATACCGCCCATCCCTACTACACAAAGCAAAAGGTGTCTAGTTTCTTCTGAGCTGAATGAATACAGAGCAGTTTCATGATGAATATTCATGATCTCCAGTCATTAAAGAGTTTAGCTTACACACCCAAGATCGTAAAATTAAAATTATGATGGCTTACGGCAACCTCGACTACAGACAGAATATAAAACATGGCACACTTTCAGAATGAGAGCAAAAAATTTAAATCCCCACAAACACACACAGCTCTTCATCAGAGCAATTTACATCACACAAAGGACTACGCAACTATTTGTGATAGTAATTAAACTCATGAAGAAATGTATGCTGAGAAGTTAATTGTGAACATAATTATTGTTTTACTGGGAGTTTTCAGCATCTATCCCATATTATTTATTGAATCAAGATTACTGAAACTTGATGATTTGGTTAAGTTACAGAAACTCACAATCATGTACACAGCTAAAAGTAAATTATTACCAGAAAACTTACAATACATGTTTACTTTCAGTTTAAATAACGAAGATAGTCGTAGAAAATGTAATTTTAAACATTTATTTGCCCGAACAACCTTAAAGCAGATGAGCACTTCAATTGTTGGAATTAAGTTATGGAATTCATTAAATTATGATTTAAAGGGCTGTATAAACATATTTAAGTTTAAATATAAATTTAAAGAGAAAAAAATAGCAATGTATGGATGAAATAGTCTAAATATATAATATATGCGTATAGAGACAGACAATTTATTTTCTTGTTTTTCTTTTCTTGTGATATTAACTAAGTAATTGTGCAGACCATCTGTTATTATTGTTCAATTTTGTTTTGAGGGAGGGGCAGGTATAATAAGATTTTCTTCTTCCTGCTCCTTTCTGGTTATGGAATATACTTTTGATTGTGTTGTCATTTTACTTGCTTGTTTCTTTTCTTTGCATATTTCCATGATCGGAATAAATAAAAATGAAATGAAATGAAATGAAATATCATATTTTTAATTACTACAGTTTTGATGTTTATCTACCTTTTCTTTCAGATATCACAACTAATAGCTGATTCATGGCTCTGCATCTTCACCTGTGAGATGAGGAGGTGACATGACGACAGCTCTCTGCTCGTCTCCTCCATCTTGCGGTGACACTCCATTTGGAGCTTCTCCAGGTGCCGACAGCGCTTCACCATGGACTTCACCTCCGATTTTATCTTGTTGATGTAGAGGCGAGCCACTGTGAACTCTTCCTCAATCACGCCGGTGATTTCCATGGGCTGGAGATGAATAAGATACGGAGGAGCAGAGACGGTTGAATGACTAGTTAGAAGTCGATGTCTGATAAAGATTGAGTTGGGACAGTTTAAAGACATTTGAAAAAAACCAAAGAGGCAGAGAGGGAGAGGGCTTAGAGTTTTTTTGGCATCTTGTGTGCATAAGCATTAAGTTAACAGCATCGTTCAGCAGATGCTATGTCTTGGCTACGAGGGAATGAGCTGTGGAGGATGAAACAAACGTCTTTATCAGTTTATTTATTACATATGACAGCAGATGGCAACGTCAGTAAACCGTCCTTGGATGGAAGATCCCATAGTCTTGTATAAGCCTTAGAATGAAGGCAACACATGCTGCATGTTTCTATATTAGTTATAACTGGGGGAAGATTTTTTTTTCATTATGCTCTTCGAGAAAAAAGTTGAAATGTCGAGAAAAAAGTCGAAATGTCGAGAAGAAAGTTGAAATTTTGAGAAAAAAAAAGTCGAAATGTCGAGATTAATGTTGAAGTACAATTTCGAGAAAAAAGTCAAAATGTCGAGAAAAAAGTCAAAATGTCGAGGAAATAGTAAAAATTTCGTGAAAAAAGTCTAAATGTCAAGAAAAAAGTCGAAATGTCAAGGAAAGTCAAAATTTCATTAAAAAAAGTCGAAATTAAAAAGGAAAGGAAAAGGGAAGAAAAAAAGAAGAAAAAAAGAAAAAAATGAAAAAAGAGAAAAAGAGAAAAAAAAGGAAAAAAAGGAAAAAAAAGGTCAAACAATTTTGAAAAAGCTCCAGGGAGCCACTAGGGCGGTGCTAAAGAGCCGCGGGTTGCCGACCCCTGCCATAGTGGAAAGGGAAAAGATGGGAGATTGAAGCGTTCTATTATCAGTTGTTTTATAAAAGTGCATGTTTCCTTTGCACTTCTTTTCCAACATCTCCAAGTGAAAGTAGTGACTGTAAACCTGCATCTTCTGCTCTGCTCACCAGCTTGATTTCCCCGTTTCCAACGATGGTGCCAAACTCCCGCAGGTCCCTCATGAGCCCGTTCAGAACCTCAGCGATGCGTTTCCTTTGGTGGCTGCTCACTTCCCGGATGTGGGACAGCTCGGCCTCTAGAGACATTAGATGAGCCTTCGGTGGGAGAGGAGGGAAACGAAGAAGGTAAAGTGTTAGGCAGGAGAATCAGACTCTGTTTCATCCTGGGACACGTCAGCATTATGGCTAGTATCAAAGGGCCTGTCGTGCAGAAACTTCTTAAATGTACAGTATCCTAAAAATAAAATCCGAAGGGTAGTTGTAACAAATTTTATAATAAGTGGCTTCCCTTTCTTACATTCTTCCACTCTCTCCAGTCCCTGCCTCCTGATTGACGGATCCCCCCTCCCTCTCTTCTTTCATTCCTCTCTTTCTTCCTCCTTTTTATCTATTTATTTACTTTTCCTTTGTTTTTGGGGTTTGTTTTTCTTTGTTTTTTTTGTTTTTTTTTTCTCTCTCCGCTTTTTTTTCATCTATTTTTTAATTTATACTGTGCAGCTTTGATACTTAAATATTACTTAGAATAATTTTCATTTATTTGTCATTATTTTGTGTGTATTTTTTGTTCTGTTGAATCAAAAAAAAAAAAAACATCCTAAGAGGTAGACTGTATGTTCTATGACTGTATGTTCTACTGTGCCTTACCCCCTAATAAAAATATTTAAAAAAAAATAAATAAAAAAATAAAATAAAAAATAAAATCCCAATCAGCTCCATATTTTATTGTAAATAATAGATATAAATACATAACTTGTGTGGCAGCGTGCAGACGCCTAACAGAAAAATCTGCTGTAAAAAAATACCGGCTTGTCTGCATTGGACAGAAACATGTTTTTCCTTTTCCATCTTTAAAATGCTTCCCCTCATTATAGTTGTTTTTCTTTTCTTAGACATTTCTGCTTTAAACCTTTGATATGGTGGACGTCGTCATGGTGCAGGTAATGGAATCAAGATGCATTGTGGGATGTATCATTAAGGTACATCTCTAAAAAAAATAGTTTTTCTTAGTAAATAATTATCTTTTCACACTGTCGGGGGCCAGGTAAAGTGGATTTGCTCCACAGGCCTTGATAGTGACATTTCTGGTGCTACGAAACAGTGCTCTTGTGAAATTACTAAACAAAACAACAAAAAGAAAAAGAAAAAAGCACACAACTCTACAATGTTGTTCCTGGAATCTGCTGAAGCCAGAATCTCACTCTGGGGGGGGTCACAGTTGTGAGTTACCCCAGTTACCCTGTGGTAAATGGACAGAACAAACACAATCATTCATGCTGTCTTTCTAACATTACTGTTTTTCTCTGCACTCTATCAACCACCTCACCATCCCATTGGTTAGCTATCGCCATTTTAACAGTCTGCATCTTTACTCTTTCACTCCCCACATAGTTTAGTTTAGTTTATTTAGCACATACCATAAAAAAAAACATTACACAAATAAGTGCAGTTACAAGAAACTGTGCAGGGAGGAGCGAGCAAGCCAGTATGCTTATGAGGAGCCCCCACCTAATAACAGTTAACAAAATAGTTATGAGGATACAAAATCATAAAAATAAAAATAAATAATATATCATAAAAATTGCATGCAGAACATGAATGAAAATAAAATAAAAAAAAATAAAAAAAAGAAAATAAAAAAATGACTGTAGACATGATCATGAAAATATGATTATTATGCTGAACAAATGGCAACACAGAATATGAAGTGCAAAAGAACATTAACAGTGGGAAAAGCAAGAGCTTTCTTGACTACATTGTTGAATTAAATGCTCTCTTCAGCGACTTTAGAAAATGGATAGGAACCTACAATTGTTTGCAATATGGTACCAACTATTCCAGACTTTGACACCTCTAAATCTAAACAAAAATTGGCTTCTAGATTCCAGACATTTAGGCGGATGTAGGGCGAGGGCCTGCCGTGTTGAGTAGGAATGAAATTGAGAGTTTGTGGCAAAGTATGACCTAAAGTGCTCAGGAACATTTCCTTCTGAGGAAAATATCTTGTAAAGAAAAATGCATATTTGGTAACTGTTGATGTCATAAATAGTAAGGATCTGTAGATTTTTAAATAAAGGAGCAGACTTCCAACCCGTGTTCAGCACGGATGTTCCAGCAGCTTAGTTATGGTATTTCATGTATGCTGTACCAGCCTACATCTTACATCTTATTGTATCAGACAGAGGCACAGCTGGAATGTGGGTCTTGCCTGACGTGGTGGATCGAGTCTCTCTCCACTGGTTCTCGTGCTCAGCGCCTGTTGTTGTGTTGAAATAATTAGTGCCTCTGTTGTCTGAGCGAACGTCCCTTGCTGACGCGTTTTTATACTGATTCTTTTCTCTTTCTCCTCTTCTGCTCAAGGCATTCAATAAGCAGAAATGGTTATATTTCATATATCTTAACTTTCCATGCAAATATTGTTATAGCAAGAAAATAAGGTTTATCATGATTGATAGATACACCCAAGGTGTTACAGTTTATCACAGGTTTTTCAAACATAAATGATGAGCTTCAGCTATTTTCTAATGGCACATTACACCTTATTAAAGGAGCATGAGGCTCCTTTTAAGAAATGAGACTCTCTAGCGCCACCCTTCACCACGACGGCCGTCGGGGGTACTGCAGCCAACAGTGAAGCCGGTGTGGGTACCAGATTGTATCGGGCTGAAATATTTTCCCCGGAAGTGTGCATTTTTTCCCCGCGATGGTATTTTTTTGCCATGTTAAGCTAGGAAGGTAGTTTTTCACCATGTCTTCACATTCAAAACGTCTTTTTTGGCAATTGCGGATTAATCAGTGAGCGCTTAATTGACGTTACATTTTTTTAATTATATTTATATAATGTATTATGACTATTTTGCTTAGACATTTACAGATTCAACAATGAGAACATATAGAGACATACACTTCTGTAAAGTCAGAAGCAGCAGATCATAGTGGAGGTAAAAGGGAGAAGAAACATATACAAGGAATTATCAGAATTATCAGTGATCTTACTGACATAGGCTAAAAAAATATTAGAGTTAAAATATTAAATAAGCAGTTAAATATTTTGATCTTAATAGACATTTTAAATTATCGATTTGCTTTATTACATTTATTAATCATCAGTTTTCAATCAGTTTCCATAAGACAATTGTGGATTTTTAAAAAATATTAAAAAATATTTTTTATATTTTTTATATGCCTAATGCTGTAGTCACTCTGTTCCTGGTCTTTTCACGCAAACGGTCAAAAGCCAATCACAAGACGGAACGTCATCACGTACGGGAGACCTCTGATAAAAAAAAGCAGGTGGGGAAAAAAAAGCACCGACACCGGCACGGGAGAACGGGGAGAACGTGCATGCAGCGTCATGTGACGTCACATCCACAGCCCAGCGCGGGAAATTCGCCCCCCGAATTGCAGCACATTTTGCAGCACACAGCATGTTCAAGGCAACAGAGAGATACACTAGAGGGCTCATTCTTTTTGGTTTGGAACGCTTCATCTGACATTATTACTAGAAAACTTAAAACGTATACGAATTTTTTTCATAAATCCTGCCTCAATCCTGCCTCAAGCTCCTTTAAATGACTTAAAATACAGTCAAATTCAGTTCTTGACCACCTTGACCATCTCCTCTTCCACTAATGTCAATCTCTGTAATTACCTGGTGAATTCACTGGCCACTGGCGTTAAACCGGCAGCAATGGCAGTAAATCATATCTTAAAAAATTGATTCCCCACATGAATAATTCAAAAGTGAAAATGTGAAAATGTTCACATAATTTGAAAAAAGATTTATGAAGAGTCGTGACAGAAAACTGCTTTTAACAGTGATTTGATCATAATTAGTGTTAATCAAAGAGTTAGGGTTAATCCAAATTAAAGATAGGGGCTTGAGAGGCAAGAAGGATGAAAGAAGGTGCTCAAAAGAGAGGATGAAAGGCAAGACGGTGTGCAACAACTTGATGTCCTGTAGAAAAAGAGAAGGGTTTTCACTAAAAACACAAATGAAGAAAGATGGGAAGACGGTGAAATGATGAATCTATCCATGGTGCCATTTTTCTAGGTCAGTGCTGGCCTACTTCTGCTGTAGACCCAGAACATTTTAGAAACCACAACACTGCACATTATCAAAGCAGGTGGGATGCAGAAAATGGATGAGTCGTCCTAATGATCCTGGATGAAGCTGAGGAAACGCTCTGAGAGGCTGTAGAAATTTGATTTTCTTTTCTTACATCAGATTTCTTGTATCCACTGATTGGATTATTGCTTGTATTTGATTTCACATTTTGTCAGACTTCCAGGCGACATCCCAAAGAAAAGGCGGCTCGTTGAGTGAAAGGTGTGGGCAAAAGTGACTGAAAAGAGTAACTGTGGTGAGTCACAACATGGAGAATAGTTGAGAAAGTACAGTGGGTTAAGCAGAAATTTAAATCTTGCAGTTAGTCGCTACATTGTCATAACCTTTCAATAGTTTTTGGATCAGGTTCAGAGAAAGAAAAAGAGGGAGGGGCTGCCTCTGCCTTTGGCAGATTGTAAAACAGTGCATGCAATATTGATGAGCTTTTAAAAGAGTGAATTATGGATCCCTGAGCAATTCAAGATATTTGTAGTAAGGTTTAACCAGTTTTGGCACTGCTTTACAATAATCTCTATTCTTAAACGGTGGAGAACAACTCTGTATGATACAGATATGCAGAGGTGTATAGATACTAGAGTTTAAAAATACTCCTGTAGAAGTTGAAGTATCAACTCAAGTTTTTTACTCAAGTAAAAGTATAAAAGTACTGGTTTCAAAACTACTAAAAGTATAAAAGTAAAAGTAATGTAAGGGGGAAAAAAGCCATTAAGGACAAAAGCCATTGAAAATAAATGCATCTTAGTATAATGCAAATATATTAAAGAACCATATATGTGTACTATTGAGCATTAACATGTGTTTCAGAGAGCAGGAGATATGATGACTAGTTGCCTATAAGTATTGTAATGGTGCAAAAAGTCAAACTTCAGAGGCATGTTATCATTTATCCTAACCTTTATTGGAATGTACATCCAAGTTTAGTTGCAGGAATCTGAGGGAACGGATGTAAGAACAAAACTGGACAAGAACATCTGAAACAACCACAACCAAATTCACTCTATCCGGATGGAGCAATTTAACTGGATAGTTTTTTATTAAAGGCCAAAATGAAATAGAGTAACGAGGCTGTTGTTAAAATGTAAGGAGTAAAAAGTACAGATAATTGCATGAAAATGTAAGGAGTAAAAGTAAAAAGTCGTCTGAAAAATAATTACTCCGGTGAAGTATAGATAACCAAAATTTCTACTTAAGTAAGGTAACGAAGTATTTGTACTTTGTTACTTGACACTTCTGCATATATGTATAGATTCAAAATTACTAGTCTTTTCCAACGATTGATTTCTTTATCAATGTTCATGGCATGGAGAATAAATTTATTATTAAAATAACTGAAAACTTAAACAGCATTACAATAATTTAGCAGCAAGTTGAAAATACTAATGGCTGATTTAAAAAAAAAATAATTCAAATGTGTCTAAAAAAATGCTTGATCAAGAAATGCTAAAAGGAATCAAACACAGCTTAATGCCAAATGGTCCCTGATTTTTCTCTTTGAGATACATGTATGTGGCAAATGTTGGGATTAGTGAGTGTCAAAGCTACCATCCAGGATGAAACAACAAAGACTCAGAAATACATGAAGAAAATTGCCCCGAAGGACAAGCTGCTAATTGAATGTCTCGTTCACCGGAAATCCAATGAGGAGGAAGAGAACGTGGAGGAAGGACCTTCATGAAAGGAGTAAACAATGCACAGCATCTACCATGAACAAACTGAAGACGTGGCTGAAGAAATCCTCCCAGTGGCTGGAAAAGGACAGCACAGAGGTATTAATCATAGCTGTAAACAGGCCTTGAGCCTTGAGCACAAGAACAGGCCTTGAGCACGAGAGCGATAGAGGCCAGGGTCTACCACACCGGACCAAACTGCTGCTGCAGACTGTTTAAAGATGCCCCAGAGACAATGCAGTACTTAATAGCAGGGATGCAAGATGCCGGCAGGTAAGGCATACATGGAACAACACAGGTAGCTGTTATAGTGTACAGAAACATCTGCACTGAGTGTGGGTTGGAGGTCCCACAGTCAAGGTGGGCGATACCTCCATGAGTGGTGCACAATGAACGAGCAAAGATCCTGTGGGACTTCTAGATCCAGACCGATTAACTTGTGATGGCTATCCAACTGGACATTATGGAGGTTGACAAACTCCAGAAAAGGGCAGTGCTCATCGACGTGGCAATCCCAAGTGACAGCAATATCAAGAACAAGGAGCACAGGAAACTGGAGAAGTACCAAGCGTTAAATTAAAGCTGCAAGCAGCGATGAACGGGCCCTTGCACCCTTGTGCACGTTCAGGCGTGCTGCAGTGGAAGCTTGTATGATTTGCATGTAGATTCTTCAGGCCTGGACATTTAGCGGATGACACCAGCCACGACTTTCTATATCAAACCATTCAAAAGTTATGGCTGAAAGTAGGAACTATCAGTTATCGACCAATCAGAAGAAGGGGCGGGGCTAATTTGCACCAATTATGTTCAAGGACTCAAAACCGAGTCCGATGAAACCACCCACGAGTCTTTATATTAAACCATTCAAAAGTTATGGCAGAAAGTAGGAACTATCAAATATGGACCAACCAGATTAAGGGGGGGCGCGCTTTTTGGCGTCTATCGTTGCCACGGTAACGCTTTTGACTGAGAAAAGTAATGCGCGTCGTCGCAGGATCAAGACGCACATTTTGATGTATAACACACCTGGGTGCACGTTACGGTTCGGGCAAAGAAGCGGCCGAAGAAATGGCATAAATTGCGGCAAAATTACACGATTAATTCAAAATGGCCGACTTTCTGTTCGGTTTCGGCCATGGTGCCAAGAGACTTTTCTTTAAGTTGTGACATGATACAGGTGTGTACCGCTTTTTGTGCATGTACATCAAACCGTAATGTGGGGCTTGAGGCACGAAGTTTTCTAGGGGGCGCTGTTGAGCCGTTAGGCCACGCCCATTAATGCAAACCATTAAATATCACATTTTTCACCAGGCCTGGCTTGCATGCAAAATTACTTGTCCCAGCTCCTTCAGCCGAAGCCCACTGAAATATCTGCAGAGCTGCAGTCAGACATTTACAGGGGGATACACACCGTTTAACACGTTGTATCGACAGCAAAATCAAAAAAGAATGTCGCATTTAACCGAGGCAGGGTTAATACAAACGGATAGTTGCTTCGCTAAGCGCGTTAGCGTGATGAATAAAGATGAGGAAGTGATAGCGGTTAGCCATTGGCTGAGCCAATCAATTTAATGCTTGATATCAACTTTCCTGGCTTGATAGAAAAAAATTCACCCCCTCAGAGTTGTCATGGATGTGAAATCAAACGACTGAGACCAACATGTTATTTTTTGAACCAGGCTGTAAATATGTTTATTTCTGCTCTAACGTCTGCTCTCATCTGACCTCTTTTGTTCTCATCTCCCATGACTGTTCCCATCTGTGGCTCGTCAGCCCCAGAGAGTATTATTGTCTCATCCTTCATCTTTTCCCTTCCCTTCTTTACTCTGTTCCGCTGCCTTGTCCTTGTTCATGTGTTCTTTTTGCCATTTACTTCATTTTTTTTAAGACTCCTGTAGTCGCTGCTTTTTGTTTCCCGCTGTGCTTCCTGTTTAAATATGTGCTATTGTTCATTTCCTGTGGTCTCCTAGTTTTGGATCCTCTACAATGTCTGAATCATAAACCATATTTGAATGTCTGAAGTGGCTGCTAAATCAAAACCTCCCACATTATATAATCCTGTCACTTTGATTGGCGACTGCCTGAATCTGAAAATACATCTTTCAGAGAGCCGTTCATATTTTCAGTATACTTTGACAACACAGTTTTCCCAGCTTGTAAATAAAGGATGGAATATGTCTTCTCTTTCGAAATGTGAGAGACACACGACAATAGAAAAATCATAGTTCTAACAGTTTTGTTCCCAAAGTATGTAGAGTGCCACGATGTGCAAGACGAAATTACCAAAATAATGTTTGGAGTATTTTTATCTGAAGAAAAGAAAGAGTTTGACTGAAGTCTTGGACTTTAAATGTTAAAGAGCAGACTGAAGAAGAATAAAATCCATCGTGAATCTCACGTGTCAGGAAAATTGTGATGTCTCAGGTGTGTTTGCAAGAAGAGTTTACACTTTTTCAGTAACTTTCCCGTCAGCTCTCTTTCTTATTGGTGGTTAAATTCCACATAACAATCCACAGATCACTTGCTGTCTGTGTTCTTGCCAGGTTTTTTTTCTGATCATAAATATTCAACATCTTTAGTAATTTAAAATTGGTGTGACTCTAACAATGATCGAGACTTTGCCTTGGATCGTCGTAAGGGGAGAACTGTAGCTGGGTTACATGTGTGAAAAAAGACTAGCTTGGGAGTAATGCATACATATTCGTGGCAGCAAAAACGGCAATCAACTGCACCAAAGGGTTAGTGTGTGTGGGAGCTGCTCGACCGAAATTGCTGTTTTATACTGACAAATAGCAGTTGTCTGCTACTACTGGCTGCAAAAGTGGGATTAACTGTTATTGGCAAATTTTATGTAAAACAGTTAGACACTCTTCTAACACCAAACAAACTTCTGTTAAATCTGTTCATGGCTGTGAGAGGCATAGTTTGGCAAAAACCTCTATATTTTCTCTCTATGCAAAACAAATGCACTCATTATGGGCATGCCAAGTAGTGGCATGACCACATTGCAATCGTCCAGAATGGCCCAAAGGGCAATGTTGCTAGCATTTTGCTAACAAGCTAAAGTCGCAAAAATCCCACTGCGCACCAGTGGGTGTACAGCATGACCCCGCTCTGATATGGAAGAAAAAAATCCCCAAAAAATAAAACACGGCCGGAAAAACCTGAAAAATGAAGGCGATATATTGGTATACAGAAAAGGTCTCCCTTTTCTTCTTCTTTTTATTATTCCGCGCTCTTTTTTCGTCCGTTAATACGACCCAAACCGCAACGTGCACCCATGCATGGCATACATTGTTAGATGCGTCTCCATCATGCCTCAATGGGCCTTACTTTTCTCAGTCAAAAGTGTTACCGTGGCAACGCTAGATGCCAAAAAGCAAAGAAAAAGGCGAAAATTTGGACGCTTATTGCTCGGCCGAACTTTATCTTAGAGACATCGTTCAAACTTTCAAACACTCGGCCCGATTGGCACTAACGGACCGTACAACCTCATTATGCCAATTATTACAGTTTTTGCGATATTTACCTTTTTTTTTTTTTTATTTACATTTGAATTTGGACGCTTGTTGCTAGGCAACAGGTTATCGTAGAAACATGGTACAAATGTTCCCCGACTCGGCACGCTGTGGACTTCAACATATTCAAATTTCATGAAGCTGGGATTTAAGGACATTTTATGTCAAAATCCAGGCCAAATGGCCCCATTCATTCGGATGGGGTTTTTTACCATGGTGAAAAAAAACCCTATCTGTAAACGTAGCCTGAACCGGAACGTGACCCCATGCATGGCATACATCGTTAGATGCGTCTCCATCGTGCCTCGATGGGCATTACTTTTCTCAGTCAAAAGTGTTACCGTGGGGACGCTAGATGCCAAAAAGCGCGCCCCATTAATAACTATGGGGAGCACAGGAATGAATGAAATGCAACCGTAAACACCTCAAACTGACAGAGAACCACCCCGAACACAACCACTACAGCCCCAAACCAAAGCAGCGAGAGGGGAAGAATGGAGGGCATGCCCATATCAAAATTTCCTGAAATTTTCTAGTTATATCTTTTATTGCATTATACCATCTACTTCAAGTCTCTCTATTCAGATATGGACATTAATTGACGGACAGATAGCTTTCATTACTCATTTATAAATCCTTTGTCTCCTCTTGATTTAATTTTTCTTTCTCCCCCTTCTCTTTTCACTATTTCAGCCACAGTACATAGCCACTTTTCTCACATAAAATATTTACAAGAAACCGCTCACAGGTAAGCCTCACCATCTTTTTTGAAAGTTCTTCAGCAAGAAGTTTGTTCTGCATGCTCTTCTCCTCCACCTCCAGGCTCTTCTGGTCGTAGTTCACTGCCAGCTCCTCCAGGGCCTGCAGGACCTCCTTCACCTCCGTCTTAGCAGATTCATTCTCTTTCTGAAGTCTGCTGAACTCCGACTGCACCTTCTCGCTGTCACCTCTGGATGATGCTAGAAGCTGGGACACAAAGTTTCAGCTGTAAAAACTCCATAAAGAGAAAGATCTGGTTCAAAATGAGAAGAAGAGCAGAGTTGAGTCTAGAGGGGCAGCCTCTACATTATTCATAGAGCGCACTGTTTTAATAAAACATAATTTGCATCGTTTATCTTGTGCTCCTGGTAATAGAGATACATTTGGTTCACAAACCCTGAAACAGATACAACTGAATTTAAGCATTCGTTTCGGAATATCCTTACACATTGTAAAAGCTGATTGTATTGTACTTCTGCAGCCGACTGTGAGTGTTATTGTTGAGTGGGTGTCATTAAATGTAGATGTTTCTCTCCCAGGGGTTTCAGCATATCCCGCTACACTGTAGCTGCTACAGTGTAGCACACGCATCTGCTTAAACTAATGACCGTTACTGCAGTCTGGTTGTGTTGGCTCATGGACGAATGGATGGATGGATGGATGGATGGATGGATGGATGGATGGACGGATGGATGGATGGATGGATGGATGGATGGATGGATGGATGGATGGATGGATGGATGCATGGATGGATGGATGGACGGATGCATGGAAGGATGCATGGATGGATGGATGGATGGATGGATGGATGGATGGATGGATGGATGGATGGATGCATGGATGGATGGGTGGATGGATGGATGCATGGATGGATGGATGGATGGATGGATGGATGGATGGATGGATGGATGGATGGATGGATGGATGGATGGACGGATGGATGGATGGATGGATGGATGGACGGATGCATGGATGGATGCATGGATGGATGGATGGATGGATGGATGGATGGATGCATAGATGGATGCATGGATGGATGCATGGATGGATGGATGGATGGATGGATGGATGGATGGATGGACGGATGGATGGATGGATGGATGGATGGATGGATGGATGGATGGATGCATGGATGGATGGATGGATGGATGGATGGATGGATGGATGGATGGATGGATGGATGGATGGATGGATGCATGGATGGATGGATGGATGGATGATGGATGGATGGATGGATGGATGGATGGATGGATGGATGGATGCATGGATGATGGATGGATGGATGGATGGATGGATGGATGGATGGATGGATGGATGGATGGATGGATGGATGCATGGATGGATGGATGGATGGATGATGGATGGATGGATGGATGGATGGATGGATGGATGGATGGATGGATGGATGGATGGATGGATGGATGGATGGATGGATGGATGGATGCATGGATGGATGGATGGATGGATGCATTGATGGATGGATGGATGGATGAATGGATGGATGGACAGACGGACGGATGGACGGAAAATCAGATGCTACAACATGCCATTATTTACAGGAACAAAGACGGTTGAATGTGGTTATTTTAAAGTGAGAATCCTCTTCTCTTTAAATGTCAGTGTGTGACATTTCCCCCAGTTTGTGTTTCTGTTCTGCCCCACCTGTCTTCCATCTGCCCTGATTGTTCACACCTGTGTCTCGTTACCCCCTTGTGTAAATCTGGTCTTGTCTTTCCCTTGCTCCTTGTGGTTCCGCCCTGTTTCCTTCCTCCATGTTTCCTGCCAAGTTTTCAGGTTGTGCTCTGGTGTTTTTGGTTGATCCTGCTCTGCAGCGTTTTTGGTTCTTGCCTTTTTTTTTAAATAAACCCTTTTTGCTGAACTCCTGCCTCTCGCTCTCCTGCATCTGGGTCCTCATCCAACCACTCCGTGACATAAAAGCATTATGGTACCATGGCTTGTAGAGCAATGTCCTTTGCACAGATGGGACCAAAATTATGTTATTATTATTATTTAATTTTGCCTTAAGTGCATAGCTTTACATTTAACATTACACAAACACAGTATTTCAGTATTTCAGTGGAAGGTGATGATCTGGGCTTGCTCTGCAGCCACAGGACCTGGACACCCTGTAATTAGTGACTTGGCCACGACCTCCGCTGTACACGACTGTATTCATAGTAAAATATGAGGCCATCTGTCTGTCTGACCGCTAAAACTGGTCAGTGGCACTAACTGCTAACTAAAGTGATTACATTTGGTCATTTGCCACAAAAACCATAAGAATAGGATCAAGCTGCTGGCCCAGTCAAAGCCAAGCTATGTTGGAAAGAGAACAGTGTTTAAATGAATGCCTGCAAACCTAGATGAACTGACATAACTTTAAAAAGCAAAGTGGGGAAAAATTGCTTTATACCAATGTAATAACATCATATGGAAAACAATTACTTAAGAGTATTGCTGCTAAAGGTGGCTCTACAAGACATCGAACAATAGGGTTACTATATAATGATACAGTATGTTTTTTTAAATGTCCTTTTAATTGACGAAGGGTGTGCAGTGTTTTTCTCGTGACTACATACTGGTAACACTTCAGGTGATTATTTAAAGAGTGGTTTTTCACTGAGGCATCTATTAAGTGTGACACCTGTCTAATAAAGTGCTATGATTAATTTTCTGTTAAATGAAGGGTCACTAAACTCATGCAGCTATTCAAGATATTCAACCACAGATCAGCTCATGACTGAGCATTGGTTTGTTTTTCAACCAGTCAAAAAGTCAGAAATGGTGATTAAAAAATAAAAGCAACAATTTGCAGGTTGCACATTCACTGAAATGGGATGGTATTTTCTATTCTAAACAGCTAGTAATATAAATACACTTAGGATTAAACAACAATTTGATTGTCTTAAGTACTTTCTGGCACCTGAAAAGTGTTTTTTTTTTCTTTTATCATCCCATTTATTTCAAGGGCAGGAAAATAAACTCACTTCTATTTAAACTGTTACTTCCACTGGCACATTTACAGGAACTGCAGCCCACTGTGAGACATTTAACCAAACTAATGAAGGAATGTAAAATCAAGATCTTTTACCTCCTCCTGGTCAAGCATCTGCTCCTTCAGCTTCTCCACCATCTGGCTCTGGTGGTTGATCTCATCATCCTTTTGTAGGAGGAACACATATGGAATAGATGCAATTACTGTAAATACACTGGTACAGTAAAGTTACAGATAAGATAAGATAAGATAAGATAAGAGCAGAGGTAGTGCGAGAGAGAAAAACTCCACATTTTACATGGTTATTTCTACACAAGGGCAAGGCTTTGTCACACTGTGTTACTGGATGTACAGAGAAAAGACCGGTATTTACTTTCAATTTCCAAAAATGCGAACATATTTCTTTGAGTTTAATGAAATTAAAAAGTGCATCCATCTTGATTATTTATCCTGCATAAATATATGCACACAATACTGATGCACAACCACACATACATGAGTGTGTGGAAACCCCAAAAGAAATATCATGCCTAGTTTATATATTATGATATAAGAAAGATATTTCCAGAATAAAAGTGCAACTATGCTGATGCTACTGTTTAAGCACATTTAATGCAAAACTATTGATGAAAGCACTATTTTAAAATATTTTACAATGTAGAGCACAAGGCTGATTTAGTAGATAAACAGGAGCTTTGCTGCATGTCCAACCACAACATTACTATTTCCCACTTGCTATTTGTTTATAAGAAACACTACATTAGTCACTAACTATGTAATCCTATACATATATATATATATATATATATATATATATATATATATATATATATATATATATATATATATATATATATATATATATATATATATATATATGCAGTACTCGAGTTGTAAAAACAAATCAGGGGGGGATGGTGGATTTTATCATATGGGGACAGATAATTTGTGCTGATTACAAATAATATAATATATTACAAATAATAGCACTGACCAAAACACCTGCAGAAATACTGCAGGAATGACATAGCAGCAGTTAAATGCAGCCTTCTGTAAGCTTTAAATATCCACTGGGCTTACATCAAATACATCAAAAAACAAAAATAAAAACAGTTTTCTGAACTTATCAATATGACTCTGTCCTTCACTGGATAAGTAAAATGGATCACTGCAAAAACTCAAAATTAGAATATTTGTCCTATTTCTAGTTAAAATGTCTAATTTTAGTAAAAAAAAATCTTATTACACTTAAAACAAGACTCATCACTGGAAAAAACAACAATTTTCACCTGTTTCAAGTAGATTTTCACTTGAAATAAGTAGAAAAATCTGCCAGTGGAACAAGATTTTTTTTGCTTGTAATGAGAAGATAAATCTTGTCCCACCGGCAGATTTTTCTACTTATTTCAAGTGAAAATTTAATCGAAACAGGTGAAAATTGTCAAATAAGTTATTTTTCTGGTGATGACTCTAAATGTTGAAATAGCAGTAAAACCACATTCATTGATGAAATGACATAAGGGATGGAAAGGGGGGATGATTTGGACCATTTTCATCCCCCCTCTCAACTCGAGTACTGTATATATATATATATATATATATATATATATATATATATATATATATAATATGCTCTTTGCATTCACATGTGCATACTGTATCATTATCAACAACTCAGCTATGGTATGTAATCAGCTCTACATACATAATTCAAACAAATATTCCTCATGCTGGTTCCGTTCATCACCTTATCATCCAGCTGCTTGTAGAGCTTGCGGATCTCGCCCTCATACTTTTGCCGCTCCTCCTCAGAGATGTGAACCACGATGGAGGATGCGATGGAGCAGGAGCTACAAGGGGTGCAAGGGCTGCATATATCAAGAGCCGCCTCGTCAGAATCTGGAAGCACGAACGGGGCATCCTCAGATGCTTCACTCTGCTGACCCAGCACAATAACATTCTCACCTGGAGACAGAAGACAAAACACTTTATCTTTTCTTTTGTCTTTAATGATTTGCATGTAGCATATTAACCCCTGAAGGAATCATGCATAACAAAGGGGATTACCAGATCTCCAGCACGTCTTTCTCTGAGACTGTATTTACACATCACGATAATGGCATTTCAGGGCAATAAACAGGACATTTTTTTCTCTCTTTTGCCACTTCAGAATCAATGCCGCAAACTACACATCACAGGAAAATGACAGCTGGTTTGTGAGAAAATTCAATATGCTCTTTTTACACTCCATTGTACACTGTCAATATGAGCTTGCTCATTGTAAAATCACTGGGTTTCTCCAACTGTAAAAAGCCCTGAGATGACTTATGTAGTGATTTTGTGCAATAAAACCAAACTGAGATAAATATGGAATGAAAAGAATTGGAAAAGCTTGAACCGAGACAGAGTTTCAATTACAACATTTTTCAAGGTTGATGCTCTTCGGCATCAAGGAGGTTTATGACTGATCTCTTATGAAAACTGGTAATTGAAAATCAGAAACTAAAAGGCTGATGCATAAAAGTGGGATTCCCTGGTAGTAAAGAGTACAGCCTGTCACATAATTGGCTTATTAAACACATTTACTGTACAACTTATCTAATGGCAAACTGTTCAAAAATATACACTTATGACTAGGGCTGGGGATCGATTCAAATGTCAAGAATCGATTCGATTCCGATTCTTAAGATTCAGAATCGATTATCAAGATTTGATTCGATTCGATTCCGATATTGATTTGGGTTAGTGTTATTAAAACAGTTTTTTGAGCTGTTGCATGAATTATATGACTGTAGTTATGCAAAATATTACTACTAATATTATATTGAGATTAAACAGCAAGTATTGGCAGCTAATGATGCTGTAAGGACCAATCAGCTCCCAGAATGCTGATAGAACTGCTTTCAGAAACATCATGTGGGTCAGAATTACCAAACAGATCCAGGACAGCAAATAGAGACGGATGAAATTTTTGAGAATTTGGTATTTAGCATTTTTTGCAAATGTAACCCCAAAACAGTATATAAAGTAATGAAATATAGACAATTTATGCAATTTTAACCTAACACTTTAATGTTTTCATACCTTTAAACATATTTAAAGGCAATAACATGGCACCAGTTATTCCCGTGTCCAACAAAACATTCCTTTTTTTGGGGATAAACAAAAAAATAACCAAAAGTTGTAATGTAATGATGAAAAAAAAAATACATAAATAAATAAAATAATTAAAAAAAAAAAAAATTTAAATCGATCTTTAGACATATGAATCGATTTTTAGGAATTAATATGAGAATCGCTTTAGAATTGGGAAATTGATTTTTTCAACACAGGCCTACTTATGAATCCATGATAAATCCAACAAGCATATTTTAGTATAAAAGGAAAAAAATGAATGGATGTTTTCATATGTATTGAATTATACCACAGAGTCTTTGTTAAAATGTGTTAATTACTTGATTTTCTAAACAGTCTGTTGTATTTAAGCATAAATATACTCTTCACATCAAGTTGCTCCCAGTCTAAGCAATTGTATCGATTACCTAATAAAAAAAGCAATCTACTGTGTTAATTTCCAGCTGAAATATGAGCGATTCCCAGTTCAAAAACTGGTCCTTTTTTGCAGCGCCTCAGTCCATCTGCTGTATGTAGCGCCTGTCTCTTTGAGCATGCATGCATATTTGAATAGCTGTGCTATTTATATACAGTTTCATGATGTCACATTGCTTATTCTGGAGTTCACCAGCTCTTTTCTGTTTTTCTTTGTCTTATCTGACCCATTAATGAAGCTTTCTGCGTCTCCTGAGATCAGTCACGTCATTAAAACTGCTGACAGTTGAGGTAAATAACATTAATCATCCTGCTGCAATGCAATGCTCTAATGGACAGATGAGAATAAAACCTTGGTTACAGGCTTTCAAATGGATGCTACTTTGATGTTCAACATGAAATAGGTTTTCCTCTCTATTTCCAAGTAAGATAATCATCAAAAACAGCTTCCAAATGCTGTTCCTCCACTGGACACTGATATTTTATGACCCTGGTTGGTAAAGAAAGGTCAATTGTAGGAATTTTTTGTATTTTTTCTTCGTTTTGGGTCCAACTCAGGGGTGTTCCTATCTCCAGGTGGGTAGCAATGTAAAGACCAGTGACGGGAAAACAGAGGTAAAGATGTTGTCAAAATGATCTATTATGTTTATGTTTATGTTTATTTTGTTTGCACTTACAAACATACAAGCATCAAAAAAAGAACAGAAAAAAAAACAAAGATAAAATGTGCAGGAAAGATCATGAAGCCCGATGGGCTTATAAGCGATCCTCCCCTCTTAAACACACAAATAATTATAATAAACACTTTACACCCCCCCTCCCCACCCAATACCCCCTTCCTCATACGCACACACACACATGTGCATATTTACAACTCATACGAAGAAATAAATTATCAGAAACAAACAAAAAGGTCAGCAAACAATTTTATCACTTGAATATAATGAAACCAGAAATTGTTTTAAATTTGTTTTAAATATTGACAAAGATGGAGAGATGTTTACCACGTGTTGATGACTATTCCACAGCTCTGCACCCCGATACTTCAGCAGAAACTGACCCCTTGTGGTGAGATTCTTAGGCAGATGGATATAATTGGCTTGCCTGGTACTATATTGATGAACATCAGAATTCAGATTGAAAAAATTATCAAAACACTCAGGCAAAAGATCTCTCCTAAATCTGGTTTTATAAACAAAAGTACAAATTTGAATTGTGTTTATGTCATAAATTTTTAAGAGCTTAAGCTTATGAAATATTGGCAAAGACTGAACAAATGCATTTGAAAATGTGACACTTCTGACAAATCTTTTTTGTAACAGGTAGATCTTCTTAAGACTAGTGTAATAGTTAGAACCCCATACAATGTTACAGTAACTAATGTATGGAAAAATAAGACTATAATACAAGGTCAGCAAACAAGACTTGTTTAAGAAATAACGAATTTTCTTAATTATACCAAGGGATTTCATAGCCTTTGTATAAATGTAATTAATATGCGTTTTCCAACAGAGTTGATCATCAACTAGAACTCCCAAGAACTTCACAACTTGTACCTGCTTAACCTGATTTCCATCAATATTTAAGAATGCACTTTCTGTGTTATATTTTCTCCTACCGCTGAAGATCATAAAATTTGATTTTTTTACATTCAAAGACAATTTGTTAATTTTAAACCAGTTTGAAAATTCATTGAGACCCCTGTTTGCCTCACTTATCAGACAATCAAAGTTTTTGTTTGACATCACTAAATTAGTATCATCTGCAAAAAGAATAGAAAAAATGTCTTTAGATACATTAGCCAAGTCATTAACATAAATAAGAAATAATAATGGTCCAAGAATTGAGCCTTGAGGGACTCCACATTGGATAGTAGCTTTACAAGAGACACAATTTTTAAAATATACATATTGCTGTCTATTTTTGAGATAATCACCTAACCAGCTAAGAACATGGCCTTTAAAACCATATCTATCTAACTTTGACAGTAGAATATGATGATTTACAGTGTCAAATGCTTTCGACAGCATCTATTAGGAAATTAAAAGCACTAAATTGCTGGAGAAAACAGAGATGAGGAGAGTCCAGAGAGAAATTGCGTGCGCACTGAAGAATGAGAGAAAGTCACTGGGATGAAGCAATAAAATAGCTTATATTCACCGCAGATATTCAACAAAGTTGTGTAACAGTGCATTTCAAATTCAGGTCAAACACTGAGGGCGTGGTCTGCATGACAAGATTCAATTCACCGCTTGAATGTCAACCAATCACTACCATTGAGCACACTGACGTTTGAAAAGTCCAATAGAAGAGGATAGATGTGTCTCATGTACTTTTTTTCTGTGCTTGTGTGTACAAACTGACATTGATTTATATATGTGCTTCTGTGTGTGGGGGTTGGGTGTGTATGTGTGTGTGTGTGTGTGTGTGTGGGTGTGTGTGTGGGAGGGCAGGGGGTGCATATGCTGACATGTAAAACTATTCAAACATCAATCGTAAAGGTTGTCACACTGACTGCTTTCAGTATAATGTGATGGAAACCATTTCTTTGTCAGTGTAAAGTAAGGATGGGCGGTATGGACTAAAAAATGTATCACGATAATTTCTGGCATTTATCCCGATAACAATAAAAAAAATACCAATTTTAACTAAATCTATCTCGCTCTCAGATCCACCATGTTTGTTACACAAAAACTTTCTTTCTTTCTTTCTTTCTTTCTTTCTTTCTTTCTTTCTTTCTTTCTTTCTTTCTTTCTTTCTCTTCTTTCTTTCTTTCTTTCTTTCTTTCTTTCTTTCTTTCTTTCTTTCTTTCTTTCTTTCTTTCTTTCTTTCTTTCTTTCAGGCTCATTTTCTTCCTTCCTTCATTCCTTACTGCTCTCTCCTTCCTTCTTCCCTTCCTCTTTTCTCCCTTCCTTCCTCCTTTCCTTGTTTTCTCTCTTCCTTCCTTCCTTCCTTCCTTCCTTCCTTCCTTCCTTCCTTCCTTCCTTCCTTCCTTCCTTCCTTCCTTCCTTCCTTCCTTCCTTCCTTATTCCCTTCCTCTTTCTTTCCCTCCTTCCTTCCTTCCTTCCTTCCTTCCTTCCTTCCTTCCTTCCTTCCTTCCTTCCTTCCTTCCTTCCTTCTTTCCTTGTTTTCTCCCTTCCTTCCTTCCTTCCTTCCTTCCTTCCTTCCTTCCTTCCTTCCTTCCTTCCTTCCTTCCTTCCTTCCTTCCTTCCTTCCTTATTCCCTTCCTCTTTCTTTCCCTCCTTCCTTCCTTCCTCCCTTCCTTCCTTCCTTCCTTCCTTCCTTCCTTCCTTCCTTCCTTCCTTCCTTCCTTCCTTCCTTCCTTCCTTCCTTCCTTCTTTCCTTGTTTTCTCCCTTCCTTCCTTCCTTCCTTCCTTCCTTCCTTCCTTCCTTCCTTCCTTCCTTCCTTCCTTCCTTCCTTCCTTCCTTCCTTCCTTCCTTCCTTCCTTCCTTCCTTCCTTCCTTCACGTACATTGTGCGTGGATTTAACACAGAACCATAAATCATCTTTACACAAAAACATCATCAACAGGAATTTATCGTTTTTACCACGAGATGACAAATTCTTACTGTGGGGAATTTTTTTGACGGTTTATCATGAACGGTAAAATATCGCCCATTCCTAACGTAAAGCTCTAGACATTTATGTCTGGTAGACTGGTATGGAGTCTGGTAGACTGTCTTCCTATATCTCCACTGACAGGTATTCAGATTGGATCAAATGGGGTTAAATCTGCACTGACGAGGACTGAAAAGTGATGTCTGCAGCCTGGTGGAATTTTCATTCTTGTTGGTGAAAGCTTCTCCATGCATGAAAAAAGAGACGGGGACAGGGACAAGCAAGCGCTGCACTGTAGTCATTCCTCTAAGCAAACAGTGTTATCAGGAATGTCATCTGTCTGCACACCAGCCCTCCCCCCTGGAAGCACCACACTTTTGTTTTTCAGTTTGTTGTTCTTTTAACTAAATTGATATAAGAGCCATGATCGTGCAAACATCTTCTTAAAAGGGAACAAGATTGGAGAACAGAGGAAAAGATTTCAATCAATAAAATCCACAAACAGTTTTTCTTGTGAGATATGCAGCTTAGGCAATTCTGATTTGCTATATTTTAGTCACAGAGCTTTTTCATTTCTTTCTGTTTTTGATCTTAAAAGGGGGATTTGCATCTTTTTTTAAAAAAAGAATAAACACTGCTAAAGGGTTTGAATGAACCTTCATTTTTCATTAGTCTGACTGAGAGGAAATTTGATAAAGTCGTGTTTTGGTTGTTTTGGTCTAATGCAGTTTATAGACACACTGATGCTTCTAACACTTAGCAGTTACAATATTTATCATACTTACCTGCATTAATAGGCATGTTAACCTTTACTAATCTGACATAAAAAGTATGTGACGGGTGAAATAATTTGTTTTGCAGATATGGATGTGTGAACTGTCATAACCCATCTTGATGGGTTCATTGATTGATAGAATTTCATATCCCGGTACCTCCCAGACGTTCCTCCCAGCCCCTCACATATCAGTCTTAAGATTTGTGAGCCGATATGAAAAAGTGACGGGGATTAACAGTATTTTGCCTCTGGAGATCATGAATGGAGGGCAGTGTAAGTGTCTGGATTACTGACTTAAGTTTTGGGAGTTCAAGTCAAAGGCAAACTGGGTTTTTTTTTGTAAGTACAAAAAAGAATGCTTTACTATCATTACCTACAAAATAAATTACAAAATAGGGATTGACCCTTCAGCTCCTTCAAAACACACTCAAATGCAGCACATAAAACATATAAACCGAGCAAAGCTTTCATCTGTCAGGGACGCCATGCTGAACCTGACGGTGAGCCCTGGATGCTTCTTCCTAACAAGTTTGTTCAAAGGTACTTTTGGGTGTGTTTCGGTTTTTTTTCGGGTTTTTTTCGGGTGTGTTTTGGGTTTTTTTCGGGTTTGTTGCGGGTGTATTTCGGGTTTTTTCGGGTGTGTTTCGGGTTTTTTTCTGGGTTTTTTCAGGTTTATTTTCGGGTGTGTTTCGGGTTTTTTCGGGTTTATTTTTGGGTGTTTTCCGGGTTTTTTTCGGGTTTATTTTCGGGTGTGTTTCGGGTTTTTTTCGGGTTTGTTGCGGGTGTATTTCGGGTTTTTTCGGGTGTGTTTCGGGTTTTTTTCTGGGTTTTTTCAGGTTTATTTTCGGGTGTGTTTCGGGTTTTTTCGGGTTTATTTTTGGGTGTTTTCCGGGTTTTTTTCGGGTTTATTTTCGGGTGTGTTTCGGGTTTTTTTCGGGTGTGTTTCAGGTTTTCTTCTGGGTTTTTTTGGGTTTATTTTCGGGTGTGTTTCGGGTTTTTTTCTGGTTTTTTTTGGGTTTATTTTCGGGTGTGTTTCGGGTTTTTTCGGGTTTATTTTCGGGTGTGTTTCGGGTTTTTCCGGGTTTATTTTTGGGTGTTTTCCGGGTTTTTTTCTGGTTTATTTTCGGGTGTGTTTCGGGTTTTTTTCGGGTGTGTTTCAGGTTTTCTTCGGGGTTTTTTCGGGTTTATTTTCGGGTGTGTTTCGGGTTTTTTTCGGGTGTGTTGCGGGTGTATTTCGGGTTTTTTTCTGGTTTATTTTTGGGTGTGTTTCGGGTTTTTTGGGGTTTTTTTCGGGTGTGTTGCGGGTGTATTTCAGGTTTTTTTCGTGTTTTTTTTGAGTGTGTTTCGGGTTTTTCTTCGGGTTTTTTTCGGGTTTATTTCCGGGTGTGTTTCGGGTTTTTTTCGGGTGTGTTTCGGGTGCCTGTGCCTAATGTGTATAATTCAGATAAACTCTTCTTTATCTGAATCTGTGCTAAATTTTACTACCCAACACTGCCATACCAAACGGTTACTGCCACAAGGATGGCTAAACATTTTTTTCTTTTAAAGATTATGTTTAGACATTAAACACAAATGCCTGGGAAGCCATTTTCACACTTTCCGGGCAGAGGATTATGTTCAGTGTTAGTTGGCATGATATCAGCGCAGGCATTACCGTTCTTCCAGCGGTTCAGCTCATCGTCGAGTTTTTGAATCGTCTCCTTCATTAACCTGTTCTTCTCCTTTTCCTTTTCGTACTTCTTCTTCCACTGCTCCGCTGTGAGCTCCAGATTAACTGTCACGGTATTCCTAATGGTCTTTGCCCTATTAGGAGGGATACAGAGGGGGAAGGAAACCGTGAGAAAGAGGGGTGGAAAAGAGAAATAGATGGAGTGATGGTAGGAGGGTTATAAGTAAAGATACAAAGCAAAAAAGGAAAAGGCAAGTTTGAGTGAACAGAAAAAACGTAAAGAGAGACGTATCAGCAGTGGCTGCTGGCTGGAATTGGGTTTGCATCTCATTAATTGGTATGCAAATTGGGTTTCTGCCAGCTGTGTTTGGTGGTGCATGTAGAGAGAGGGGGGTGCAGAGGACAAATGCATCAGCTTGCCCAAAACATATCCAAACAAAAAAGAGGAGTGATATGTTTGGGACAATAGATGACTTTTTTCCCCCCTTTTATAATATAAATAGCTAGCTTCATTAAACTGAAATCACTTTGGCAATACAGCCACAGCACTTAGTTGCTGATTTCACACTTCAGGGAAAGGACACAGTGTTCTTAGATACGTAATTACCAATATAAGAAAGACAAACAGCCTAAGCCAAAGTTTTCTCATCACATCAGACTCGATAAAGGACGTTAATGAGATCATTAAATCAGCCATCAGGTGGCAGAATGTTCATGTTGACCAAAATAATATATCCAATGTCTGCGTATTGCCTTCTAAAGTGCAGAGTACAACCTATACCATCTATATTGTATCTGATATATTGTATCATCTGTATTTTGAACCTACACCTGATAAACCTGATAAAAGGTATTTGTTTAATTGTATGTTGCACGCAGGTCACTTATGTTATGTTTTATTGCTCTAAATAAATATGAATTGATATTTTAACAGTTAAAAAAAATAATTCTGATCTTTCTGTTTTTTGTATGTTAATCTTGACATGAAATTTTAATATCTTCGGTGGAGGCTTCAAATAAGCCCATTGGGTTTTTTGCCTCTTCCTGCACCTATAGTGTTTATCATTGATATTTCCTGTATATTTTTTTTTTAAACTGTGCAAAACAATAAACTAAACTAAACTAAAAAATTATGCTCATTTCATTGGATTTTTCATGAATTAAAAAAAAAATTTAATGAATTTGTTTGTCATGTGAAACAGCTTTCACATTGTTACATTTTTCAAAAGAAAAGGGGACCAGATTTTCTCATTTAAATTCAAACTCTTTCATTCTCTTTGGTCTGTGATTACATTATTAATTTAAAGGAACTCTCAAGTCAATCTCTGGAAAAAACTGAAGGGGCACAAGCCGGTTCTTTTACCATTTCTTTCTTCTCCAATTCCTACATGCTACATCTTACCAATTAGATAAGAAGAAAAAGAAACCGATTGCAGTGCAAAAACCTTGGCCCGTAGCAGTGTGGTGGTCATCAAAGGCAAAGTTGGACTAACTCAGTAATTCTTATGTGAAAACCAGCATGAGCAGCTGAGGGAGGCAGGGATGTGTTCTGTTGTGCAGCAGCTAATGAATGGATGCCTTGCAGAGAAGCACATTACCGTTGGCCAAACATCAGGGTGGATTTGGTCTCTGCGTCGTTGTAGCTAGAGGGAGAGCAACAGATAAACATGGTAGTGCGGCAGTTCCCGCCCAGCGAGTCCTGCAGGATGCGAGTCATTTTGCTGTCACGATATGGCACATGGGATTTCTACAAGGAGATAAAGAAAGGAGAGAAGAAAGGGAATGCAAGATTGCAAGAAAGGCATCAAAAGAAAAAAAAAGATGAGGGCAGGTTTTAAAAAAGTTCTAAGATCTTTGAATTGTTCCACAACTATTCCTCTCTTTGAAATATGTGTTGTTGTAGGAGCTGCAGACAGCAAAGAGAGAAAAATGGTTCTCTTTCTGTCACATCATTCACAATTCTCAGTATTTAACCTGGAGAATGCTTTCTGAAAGACAGTCTGTGCACCGTGAATAAGGAATAAATGCCAATACATCTCTAAAAGACTGGTGAGGCATTTACAGTCTGTCAGCACTTCCATTAGTTTTATGAGGAGTTTCCTGAGCCCTCAGTTATATAATAAGAGACAGCGAATGTACCAATTATCGTGATTGGGCTTGGAAGGACAACATGGATCATAGAACCAGCTGTAGCACCGAGATTTATGTATTATAAACAGAAAACCAACAAGTAAATCGCCGTAGCGTTCATCCAACACAGCTACAACAGAAGAAAGTCAACACAGTGGGATTCATATCTATGATTTGATATCACTTTTTCCCAATTGCCAATGCTCTCAGTTAAAGGGCTTTTGGTTCAGTTTTGTTTTTACGTCAGATAAATTGTGAAACCTTCAATGTTTTATTTGTCTGGTTTAATCTCTGATGTTTGCCTTGTAATCTCAATGGCAACAGGATTCCAAATATTTTGACAGAACTGAGTTGACCACTAAGTCTTAATCCTAAACCATGCTACACGGAGACTAAAGGCACCAACGTGGCATTTATAGATATGAGAGTCCAACATTTATCTGCGGGGGCCTGTAGTTTACGCTACTCAAGGTTAAGGGCCAGTTTTCTGACGCTGCCTTGAGAGACTGCGACAATAATAAAGTGCTGGCTCCATTGCCGACCCTTGGAGTAAGGATGCCAGTAAAAGTTGAACAATTGTCACTTTCGATAAAATTACAGCAACACTGAAAACACGGGAGCTGTTAGAGGAGAGGATACATTTTATATCTGCAAGTGTTGAGCTGAGTCTTTGCAGGGACTTGTAGATCTTTTAAAAGAAGAAAATAGCTGCAGGTAGACTACTTCTTATTGTTTTGTCATTCTGAACAAAACTGATTTAAACCTGTAATACTGAATGGTAAATAGACTACTTGTATATACTGTACTGCTCATCTTTTTTTTTAACTTTTACAAAACAAACCTCATTGAGCAAATCGTTTTTTTTTTTGGTCTATACTGTTTTTTCTTTAGTCTATACAGCATTTTTTTCTCAATCATTGCTACACTCCCACATTGTGGCACCAGAACAGGGCCGGGTCTACAGGGGGGGCAGAGCCTTGCCCACCCGTTGCTCCCCTATTTTGAACGTTCTTAAAAAGATACTACTACTCTGCTCAAAAGCACCCTAATGCATTGAAAGAATGCATGATTTTTCTTTTATAAAAGATCAACTTTGGCCCCTCAGATATGGAGCCAAATCAAGGCCAAAAGTTTTGCTAATTTGAAAATAAAATTTGAACCTGAAAATTCTTTTTTACAATTTCAATTTTTTTTTCAGTGTCAGATCTTTTTTTCAGTTTCAGAACTTTTTTTTTCAGTTTTGCATCTTTTTTTTCAGTTTCACTTCTTTTTTTCAGTTTCAAATCTTTTTTTCAGTTTCAGATCTTTTTTTTTCAGTTTTGCATCTTTTTTTTCAGTTTCACTTCTTTTTTCAGTTTCAGATCTTTTTTTTCCAGTTTCAATTTTTTTTTTCAGTTTCAGACTTTTGGCCCCGATCTGGCGTAGGGGGCGTGGCATCAACTGAGAGGGGCGTGGCATCAACTGAGAGGGGCGTGGCATCCTGAGTGACAGCATCACAGAGAGGGCGGGGGACCTTCCTCAGTCATGTTGCCTTCAGGAAACGTAGGTTGCAGAAGTTATCAGTAGAAGTATGATTCAACACTGTATATACACCATATTCACGTCAGTCTGGCATAGTGTATTGCTTTTATACTGCAATTGGTGCCAAGTACAGTAGTTTCACTTATTTTTAACTTCAAGTCAAGTTAAACTTATTTAACCAAGCTAAATTTCAACCAAGAACCAACCACCAAAGGTTGGTTCAGAAAAAATATGTGATATCAGTATGTCTGTTAATCGCTAGTCAAAACGGGTTGTTATGTCTGAATTGTTGGTGTATCGCAGGCCTGTTAAGCCTCACACATTTCTCACGCTCAGAAATCATTAACTTTAACGCACAGAAATTCCAACAGCCCATCTTATGAACGAGTCAAAATGCAGCTCAGAGCAGCTGTCCAATCAGAAAATGGAGTTTCTCAACCAATCAGAAAGTCTACATTATTGTTGCTGGATGAGTTCTGAGTTTCAGCCTCAAGCGCTTCATTCCCTCTAAGACAATATTTGAAAACAGAAATATTACAAGTTACATTAGCAAAACAGGAAGGAGTAACCAGGAGAAGGAAGCAGAAGAAAGGGATAGAAATGAAGGAGAAAGGAGATGAATTGAGGAGGTTCAGATGTGGGTGGATGGCCACTGAGGGAGGAACAGAGCAGCGACAAAGGGAGGAAGAAGAAAACAACAAGACAGTGGTGGGAGGGATGAAGACAAGAGGGTGTCAGGTTCAGAAAAGGGACAGATACTGAAGAGGGAAGAGATGAAGATGAGGAAAAAGACTGCAGGGAGTCAGAAGAACAACACTAAATTTCAGCTCAAAAAAGCAAAAAAGAGGAATATTCAACTGATATATTTTTCTTACTTTTCTTACTATATATCTATTCCAAATTCCAGTGTAGCAACATAAGATGATACTCAATAAAATAACATGCTTTAACCCTTGTGCTGTCTTCGGGTCAAAACTAATTCTCCTGTTCCTTCTTTCCTCCTGCTCTCTCCTTCCTTCCTTCCTTCCTTCCTTCCTTCCTTCCTTTCTTTCTTCCTTCCTTCCTTCCTTCCTTCCTTCCTTCCTTCCTTCCTTCCTTCCTTCCTTCCTTCCTTCCTTCCTTCCTTCCTTCCTTCCTTCCTTCCTTCCTTTCTTCCTTCCTCCCCTCCTTCCTACCTTCTTTTCATTCTTCCTTCCTTCCTTCCTTCTTTCCTTGTTTTCTTCCTTCCTCTTTTTCTCCCTACCTTCCTTCCTTCCTTACTTCCTTCCTTCCTTCTTCCCTTCCTCTTTCCTCCCTTCCTTCATTCCCTCCTTCTCCTTCCTTCCTTCCTTCCTTCCTTCCTTCCTTCCTTCCTTCCTTCCTTCCTCCTGCTCTCTCTTTCCTCCTTCCCTTCCTTCCTTCTTTCCTTGTTTTCTTCCTTCCTCTTTTTCTCCCTTCCTTCCTTCCTTCCTTCTTTTCATTCTTCCTTCCTTCCTTCTTTCCTCCCTTCCTTCCTTCCTTCCTTCCTTCTTCCCTTCCTCTTTTCTCCCTTCCTTCCTTCCTTCTTTTCATTCTTCCTTCCTTCCTTCTTTCCTTCCTTCCTTCCTTCCTTCCTTCCTTCCTTCCTTCCTTCCTTCCTTCCTTCCTTCCTTCCTTCCTTCCTTCCTTCCTTCTTCCCTTCCTCTTTTCTCCCTTCCTTCCTTCCTTCCTTCCTTCCTTCCTTCCTTTTCCCTTCCTTCCTTCTTTCCTTCTGCCCTCTCCTTCCTTCTTTCCTTGTTTTCTTCCTTCCTCTTTTTCTCCCTTCCTTCCTTCCTTCCTTCCTTCCTTCCTTCCTTCCTTCCTTCCTTCCTTCCTTCTTTCCTTCTTTTCTCCCTTCCTTCCTTCCTTCCTTCCTTCCTTCCTTCCTTCCTTCTTCCCGTCCTTTTCTCCCTTCCTCCCTTTCCTCCCTTCCTTGTTTCCTTCCTCCCTTCCTCTTTTCTTCCTTCCTTCCTTCCTTCCTTCCTTCCTTCCTTCCTTCCTTCCTTCCTTCCTTCCTTCTTCCCTTCCTCTTTTCTCCCTCCCTTCCTTACTTCCTTCTTTCCTTCTTTTCATTCTTCCTTCCTTCCTTCCTTCCTTCCTTCCTTCCTTCCTTCCTTCCTTCCTTCCTTCCTTCCTTCCTTCCTCCCTCCCTTCCTTCCTTCCTTCCTTCCTTCCTTCCTTCCTTCCTTCCTTCCTTCCTTCCTTCCTTCTTCCCTTCCTCTTTTCTCCCTTCCTTCCTTCCTTCCTTCCTTCCTTCCTTCCTTCCTTCCTTCCTTCCTTCCTTCCTTCCTTCCTTCCTTCTTCCCTTCCTTCCTTCCTTCCTTCCTTCCTTCCTTCCTTCCTTCTTCCCTTCCTTCCTTCCTTCCTTCCTCCCTTCTTTCCTCCAGCTCTCTCCTTCCTTCTTCCTTTCCTCTTTTCTTCCTTCCTTCCTTCCTTCCTTCCTTCCTTCCTTCCTTCCTTCCTTCCTTCCTTCCTTCCTTCCTTCCTTCCTTCCTTCCTTCCTTCCTTCCTTCCTTCCTTCCTTTCATTCTTCCTTCCTTCCTTCCTTCCTTCCTTCCTTCCTTCCTTCCTTCCTTCCTTCCTTCCTTCTTTTCATTCTTCCTTCCTTCTTTCCTCCCCTCTTCTCTTCCTCCTTCCTTGACCCAAAAACAACGGTTAAGAAGAATCCTATGTTTTAATGTTAGACGTGTAAAACTGTACAATTCATCTTATTTTATCTCTAATCTCAATGAGCCACAGCCTGTGGTAGAGAAACCGTATTAGCTGCGTTTGGTAGTTTTTTGCTAGACTGCTAGACACCTGTACCTTGTGAGCCACAATACTTTCCAGAGGGATGTAATTTGCATTGAAGCATAATTACATCTCAGCATTTGCAACAAACGCAAATGAGACATTTCCACAAAACAGGAAAAAAAACTATCCACTTATAAGTAAGGCTCATCTCAATTCCCATGATGCTGGCTAGATTTGTTGTGCTATCACCAGGTGCTAAACTAATCGCCACATTCAAGGAATTTAAGTAGTAGAAACGTAATGATTTCATCTAATTCACCGCAACCAGGACACATATTGACCAGCGTGAGCCAGTTAAACGCAAACCATTAGGAAAGCAAGCCTGAGGCGAGCGCTGGCAGATTAGAAGGACTGCAGGACAAGTTTCCACCGTACCGTTCCTTCAGCCAACGCTGAGATGACGTTCCCGAGGGCCGACAGGGACCTGTTGATGTTCTTGGCCTCATCCAGCACCGATCCCTCTGCACCCGTCTTACTGACCTGACACAGATATGGAGATATGGAGACATGGAGGCTTTGAGTTTAGAAAGCACATTATCCAGAAGGGATCTTTTTTTTTTTTCTTTACTGATTTCCATTTCAAGGCTCGAGTGAAGGGTGTTACAAAAACAGTTCCTTCACAAAGCAGAACAAAACATGATGCTGCTGTCAGCCAGTAAACCCCCAGAAGAAATACTCATTTTATGATTTTGATTAAAGCAGCACAATGTAACTTTCAGCTTTTGTTGAGTTTGGCGGCTCCTTTGGACAAAATCGGTAGTGCTTTACCAGAAAGAACACTACATTTCCCATGAGCACCAGCGCGTACTGCCGGAAAACTCCTGTCCCCGTTGCGTGCATTTGTTTTGAGGAGAGAAGACGGGACAGACTTTCAAAATTACTTTTCTGTTTACAGCGGTCGTTTGCAGGATGGATAGCAAAGAAGTAATGTATCTATTTTTGGTTAAACAATATAATATGACGATGTTGAAAAACACTAAGTTCAACTTGGTTTTATTAAGTTGTTTCAGCGAGATAATGCACCCTACAAACTCATACGCTCTGCACCTTTTTCCTGTCACGTTTTTTAGAGGGACTTCGTCATAAATTAGTAGTCCAACATACTTACTGACAAAATAAAAAAATACTTTATAACCTGTGAATAACTGAATGCCCATTCCTTATATTTTGCAGATCAGCCCTGAACAATTTTACAATGTATTTTACATTTAAAAATACTAGAACCCAAGACGAATCCCCTGTGCGTGAAAACATTCTAATTTTGATTCTTATTGAACATAGAACTCTACATTTACATTTGTATCATAATAACAATACTGTCTTTTGTTTTATCCCCATAAATCCCCATCGGTCGACATCCCTCCCCGTCTTTCATCTCACGCCAGCGAGTGAACGCCGGGCCAATGTTTATTCTTGTCCAGGCATTTAGCTTGTTACTCTCCCGCTTTCTTTTTTCGCCTCCTCCGATAAAACTTTTATTTTCTTCGTTTTTTTTCGCTGCTTCGGCCATGATTTCTGCGCTCCACGACCCGCCCAGCTTTCGTCTCGACTACGAATCGGGAAGGAGGGGGAAGTGACGTATGCCGTAAAGCAGTCAAAGCCGTAAAGATTTGTAGTTTTTTAGTGTGGAAGGGTTCCTACCATGCTCCTCAAAGTTACATAGTGCCAGTGAAGCTGATACAGACCCCTCAGACCATGACAGAGGTTCATTAAACCGGTTGGAAGTTGATGTACCATCACAATGACTCTGGAAATATTAGATTAAGGTGGAAAAGTTACAAAGTGCTGCTTTAACTGATCATGAATGTTGAAACCAGGCTTTTATTGATCTCACTGAGACAAACATGTAACTGTAAATTTATGGTTCAGTTTCCAGATAATGATTTGGCAAAATGTGGTGCATGCAATCGGCGTTATCTGCTATTGATTGGTTACAGTATATTTATCAGAAAAAACAACAGCTCATTTGAACACAGAAAAAATATGTGATATGAATTAAATCTGAGCACAACCACAACTGGATACAAATTGTTTGACTCTTAGAATTTGTATGGAAATTTAACAGGGAAGTAAAATACATGATGAGAGGGACAGAAACACTGAGATCCAGTCATTTCTGCAAAAGATCCAGCTTTAACAAGAAAGGCACATCACACAGCACCATAATTGTCGGGGGACATAATTATTTGCCAGAACATAATGAAAAGCTTAATTGTAGGAAGAAAGGTGCCCCATGAAAGCCTTCTGTCAAGCCTGAATCAGTTTCCTGTTCAAACCAGTCGTTAATATCTTTTATTAAAGCCTACGGAGTTGCTGGAACATCCACTCCCCCGAGCATCCGCCAGGGATGACCGGGATGACTTACAGATGCACCGTCAGCACTTATTAGCTCAGGAGCATAGCCATCAGCATCTATCCACACTATGTAGCCCTCTGGTACAGTCTCTGGTACAGTCTAGTCCATATTTTGCTGTAGTGATGTAAGTGTTATCATCTCCAGATGATGTCTAGAAGCAAAGACCCATGTTTTCTGATGTGTGTAATATGTTATGTTATGTTATGTTATGTTATGTTATGTTATGTTATGTTATGTTATGTTATGTTATGTTATGTTATGTTATGAATCTTTATTTCGACTTGTACACACTTTTTGCAGAATAAGATGAAAAGGAAAGAAAAAAACAACATTTCTTTTGCCGAAAAGGTGTAGGCTGAAGCCGTAGCTTATAGGGCCTACCCTTTTTATCTTATAATCAGCAAAAATATGAGACATTAGCTTTTACTTCATGGAAACAAACAATACATAAAGAAGACAAAAATAAGTAAGACAAAATATAAAATTGACGTTTCACATTCTAGAATGTTTTTGATAATATACTTTATAATTATAGTGTTTTATATTTATTAACAGTATTTTCTTTAAACAATTTATTTAACTTGAGGATAGAACGACACATTTTTAGGTTTTTATTACAACTATTCCAAATTTCTCTAGCCTTAATTGATGTACATCTCTTTTTAATATTAGTTCTTGCTGTCGTCATCTCAAACATGAGTTTCCCCCTCAGATCATAGCAGGTTTCTTTTATTTGGAACAGGTCCTGAATGTAGTTTGGAAGCAGTTTCTGCTGGGCTTTAAAGGCAGTTTAAAACAGTTTTTTGCTCTACTATATCATGGAATTTTAAGGTATTATATTTAATAAAAAGATTATTTGTTGGTTTATAATAGTCAGATCTATTAATTATCCTTAACGCTCTTTTCTGTAACAGGAAAATAGGGTTTGTAAATGTTTTATAGGTGTTACCCCATACCTCCACACAATAAGTCATATATGGAACAATGAGTGAGTTATACATCAAAAACTGTGCTCTTTGACGGAAAAAATAATTTGTTTTATTTAATATTGCTATGGTTTTAGACATTCTTGATTTTACACTATTTATGTGTGATTTCCAGCTAAGTTTATCATCAATAATTACCCCCAGGAACTTATTTTATATATATGTCACAAGTGCAGTCTAAAGTATGACCACTTTCCTGAAAACAGATTGTTCTACAGATGGATGGGGTTAACTCAAATTGCACATGGTTTTTCTCAGCTGAAATATGTTTTAACAGAACTTCACTGCTCCTGACTCCATATATTTATTTTTGGCATAATCAAACAAACTAAATGCCTCAGAACACACAAACACTAATCCTCATATTGCATCAGTGGCAGATTAAATCACCCGCAAACAGAGACTCTTCTGTCTATATAATTGATTTTTTCACAGAATTCAATAGAAATTCAGAATAAAACTCTAGTGCTTTGGTGTATGAAGTGGAAGCCTGAACGTACTGCAAGAGTGAGGTTTAAGACTCCAAAGCAGTGTTTATCTGCTTCTCTGATTCCTCAAAACAAGAATTTCTCAGAAAAAAACATCTAGCTGAAGAAGTTAAAAGCCTGAACAAAATCAAACATCCTAAATTTGAAATACTGACAATTCCCATCTTTCCATTCAACCCACCTTTTCACTGCCGGCGAGGTCGACCAGGTACAGCTTCCCGCTCAGCTTCTGCTCCGTCTCCACGTTCTCTTGTTTGATGTTTATCAGAAAGATGCTGTGACTACGGGAACTATGCTCATTCATGTCTGGAAATGAAGATGAGGAAGGGAGAAAAGGCAAACAAGGGAGTCTTTATTCAAAATTTCATTCAGTTCACTGTTCCCATGCACATATAGACAAAAAAACCCTCTCTTTGTACGTCACCATTCATTCTTCCTCTCACACCTTATTTTAAAGCTGTGAAAAACATCTGAGGTGAAGTGTCTGACAGTGCGAGAGTCAGAACATCAGGAAGATCAATGGTGTGACTCACTGGTGACGGCGACGTGCCGGTTGGCCTTCCCCTCATCTATCACATCCATCACTTCCTCGGGGCTCGTGACAAATCGTTCAGTGCAGCCCTTATTGAAACAAATGTGTGCACACATTAACATATAATGTAAAAAAAAAAAAAAGACATGTGCAATCCACCCATCCATATATAATTGGCTTCTACGCATGATTAAAGGCAACTCTATGCTTAGCTATTATCAGTCATGTCTTAAAATGTACACATAATTATGTTTCTCCAAATTCAGAGCCATAACAACAACCAAACATTATTTAAAGCTTTAGGGTTCCTTTACTTCAAATTAGCACCCTCTGAAATGTTAAAGAGGAAACATGTGAAGCTTGCTGATGGCGTATTTGTTTCAGTACAAAATTAAAGTTTGCAATTTAAGTCAATCAAAGCTGGCAAGTTTAAGTGAGAAGATTGATAATGCTCTCCATAGTGTATTATTATTTTAAGGCAATGACCAACATAATGATAAGCTAGAAGAACTGTGTCAAACGGCACTTAAAGGGGACGTATGAAAAGATAAAAACCAAAGCATGAAACAGACGTGTCACTAAAATATTCAGAATTTTAGTAAACCTTTGACAAACCATAATATATCCCCTTAGTCTGATAGATCAGACCTACATGTAGAAAGATCTAAAGTCTGAAAATGATCTATATCAGGGGTCAGTAACCTGCGGCTCTAGAGCTGCATGCGGCTCTTTAGCGCCGCCCTACTGGCTCCCTGGAGATTTTTCAAAAATGTTTGACCTTTTTTTTTTCTTTTTTTCTTTTTTCCTTTTTTCTTCCTTTTTTTCCTTTTTTCTCTCCTTTTTCTCTTATTTTCCTTTTTTCTCTTTTTTTTCCTTTTTTTTCTTCTTTTCTTCCTTTTTTTCTTCTTTTTTTCCTTTTTTTCTTTCTTTTTCCTTTCCTTTTTAATCTTGACATTTCAACTTTTTTCTCGAGATTGTACTTCAACATTAATCTCGACTTTTTTCTCGAAATTTGGATTTTTCGCTCGACATTTTGACTTTTTTCTCAACATTTTGACTTTTTTCACGAAATTTTGACTATTTCCTCCACATTTCGACTATGTTCTCAACATTTCAACTTTTTTCTCGAAATTTTGACTTTTTTCTTGACATTTTGACTTTTTTCTCTCGACATTTCAACTTTTTTCTCGAAATGCACAATGAAAAAAAAAACATTTCCCCAGTTATAACTAATATAGACACATGCAGCATGTGTTGCCTTCATTCTAAGGCTTATACAAGACTTTTCCTTTTTTGCGGCTCCAGACATATTTGTTTTTTGTGTTTTTGGTCCAATATGGCTCTTTCAACCTTTTGGGTTGCCGACCCCTAATCTATATCCTCCCCATCCAACGGTTGATTATCAAAAATAATACTGACACTTTCAGTGGGCACAGCAATTTACAAAATCTTAATACTGTAAAATGGCATACAGTAATTTAGTCTCAGGAGTTTCACATGCTGATTGGAGGATTTTCTTATAATTGACTAGAGGTATTGCTTAGCTGGGCTGAGCCAATACCCCACTGATTACTGCTTCCAGCTCACACATATTATATATGAAGTAATGCCAGTCTTCTCATCCGGATCAGAAAGTGAGAAAGTATATTTTACAGCACACTGCATTTCAGGGCAACAAGCGACAAAACTAAAACCCATTAGACTTTATCTCGGGAGGCCCAACACAGAGGATCAAACTGCTAATCTTGCTGTTGAAATATGATGAAAATATATGTGAAGTGTCCTTAAAGGTACAGTGATATGATTTACAAAAGCAGGTCTCAGGCATAAAAAAAAGATTTAAAGATTTAAAAAATGGTGCAGCACTTCACCATCCTCATGAAAAGCAAATGGAAAATGGAAAGGAATGATGCAAACCTTGCAACATTTTCCTGGATCAATGCTTATCTTTATTATCATTATCATTTAACTAAATATCCATAACAATCTGGAACAGCAGTGTCAAGTGGAAGTGCTATTGTATGGTGGACCAAAACTGACATGATTAATACGAAAGCAATATTATATATATATATATATATATATATATATATATATATATATATATATACCCTATTTTCCGCACTATAAGGTGCACCTAAAAGCCTTTAATTTTCTCAAAAACGGGCAGTGCGCCTTATATATGATCATTACGGTAATTTCTGTTACTGTAGTCAGGGGGATTGTGGGTAATGTAGTTGGTGTCGCCGAAGTAATGGCGCTAAAAACGTCAGGAATCGTCACAGACGTTCAAGACAACAGCAGCGACGCTGACTCGCATAATGGAGACTTTGACGAGACGGAGCAAAGCTGATTTTTATTTTGTTAATAAAGTTTGACATACGGTACTTTTCTTCTTGTTTTTTTTTTTTTGCATTTGCTGTAGGATTTTGTAGCATTTCCTGTAGCACAGCTCCATCAGGTAGATACGTAACTCAACCCCAGCCACTATAGTACGGTATTTTACCATATATTTAGTGCCTTATAATGCGGTGCGCCTTATATATGGAAAAAAGTTTAAAAATGCGTAATTCATTGAAGGTGCGTCTTATAGTGCGGAAAATATGGTATATATATATATATATATATATATATATATATATATATATATATATATATATATAAATATATATATATATATATATTGATATATTGTCAAAATGAATTATGTCTGAAGATAACTCACCTTCACGTAAGGAACTCTGTGCTTGTCTTCATGCACTGACAGATTGGTTTTTGTTACTATGATGACACAAAGGGAAATAAGGAAAGAGTACACAGTTTTACTTACATTTGAGTGTGTGTTTATTTCTGTGTGGATTTACAAACAAGCATCTCTACGACTCAAAACCACCGTGACGTGAGCTGACGATGTTCTACATATTAATGAGTGAGCCTTCATTTATGCAGCGTGAACAAACATTGGAAGATCGATTAATGCTTTCTTATTTCACTGAAGTGGCTGAAACTTTAAGCTCATGCTTGTACTTATGTCAATAAACAAAATAAACATTTTTGGCAAAGACAAATCTTGGCTCAAATTCCTGCATTAGTCATTCTCATTTGACAGTCCTATCGTGTCGATGTTAATTAAATTTCAAAGAACTACAGAGGTTGTTTTTTCCCTTGGAGAATCCATGCATGTGTGTGTGTTTTTTATAACCCTACAGTAATTTTTTATCCCACAAAATCCTCCCTCAGGTCTTGTTCTCTTTGCTGCTCTGATTCATCTCGTTTGTTGTTGATGCTTTTGCTGTTCGAAGCTTAACTGTTCCTCAGCCTCTATGAACTCTCCTGCATACAGATGGGTTTTTTACCAATGTCCCTGGTTCTATTAGAGATGTAATCACAGGGAAGATGTGTGCGGCTCTCTATCCAGGCCTCTCCATCATTCTACACTGGTTATATTTCTTTGTGATAAGAGCAAGCCTGTGTAACTGCAGCCTTTTTGAATATAATGAAAAAAAATTGAACAGGTAAAAGACATTTGAATAAAAAAAAAAGCTTTACAGTCTGCAGCAGATAAATAGCCTACAACCAAGTCAAAGCTTAAGGTTGCTTGATTTTTTTTTATGCAAACAAAAATGTGACCCTGATAAATATTGTGCTTCGATTTGCTCAAGATTGAATGAGTTTCCAGTTTTGGAACAAATGCCCATAAAGGCAGGGAAAGGGATATCTGGATGGAGTTACATTTGATGAGATTTGAAACAAAACTTCACCTAATCCACACACGCAGACATGTATACTAGGCCTGTGTTGAAAAAATCGATTTCCCAATTCTAAATCGATTCTCATATTAATTCCTAAAAATCGATTCATATGTCTAAAGATCGATTTTTTGGTTGTTTTTTTTTGTTTTTTTATGTATTTTTTTTTTCATCATTACATTACAACTTTTGGTTATTTTTTTGTTTATCCCCAAAAAAGGAATGTTTTGTTGGACACGAGAATAACTGGTGCCATGTTTTTGCCTTTAAATATGTTTAAAGGTATGAAAACATTAAAGTGTTAGGTTATAATTGCATACATTGTCTATATTTCATTACTTTACATACTGTCTTGGGGTTACATTTGCAAAAAATGCTAAAAATCAAATGCTCAAATATTAAAAACCAAAATAGACCGAAAATGGAACAAATAAAAACGGAATGTGGGAAAAAATAAAACCGATTTCATCCGTCTCTGTTTCCTCCCTGGATCTGTTTGGACCAATGATTGGTCCTTACAGCATCATTAGCTGCCAATACTTGCTGCTTCCCCAGCCCTAATGTATACTTAAGTAGTTTTTTTGTGTTGTTTTTTTTAACAATGTACTCACAGGATGGCCAGCTACGGGATACTGAGAAGATAAATATTGCATGAGACAACGTGTTCTGGGTTTGAAATTGTGCAGAATCCCTTACACTTCATTCCTATCTGCTGCTGTGTGGTAACATCATACGTCTCCAAGTCCATTAGTTCCTACATGAAACTGTGTAACCTCAAATGCAGTTGCAAGTGCTACTTGGAGTGTTATTTCCCTCACATCTGTTGGAAATGTTCAGAGACAACATATGAAATATGCCAGCTATTCAGCATGTATAACATGCAGGAAATTGTCATTTGACTGAATTTCTGAGATTGCACCAGCTACTATGGGGTTCCAAGCACTGAACCGCCGCTGCAGACTGCATATATTATATTCAAATGTAAATTGTGTTTTTCACAGCTTCTGAGCATAAACATACCATCCAGCAGGTCCCGGATTTTATCCATGTAGATCTCAAAGTAAGAGACCTGCAGCAAAACAACACACACAAAAAGAACAAAAAAACAATGTATTTTTTCCCCTTTTTGCCATGGAGACAGATGATTGATAAGAGGAATGCTGATATCTGCTAGTACAAATATGAAATGCCAAATGATTTTGAGGTAATCTCTCCGCCTGCCAGTGAGGTATTATTATTATCCTCTATTATGAGAAAAGAGAAAATACAGTAGAATAATAATGGTTTCAATAAGGTGAATTATTGATACTTGGTTGGATTACATTAGTAGTTCAATCAAAATTCTCACTGAATATGTAATGGAGGGAGAGAGAGAGAGCAAAATGAGCACACCCTTCTTTCTGTGTGTGTGTTGACTGCACAATGGTGCAAATACACACATAAACAGCCACGACAGAAACCCACACAAACCTTTATATGGAATTCAAGGTTTTCATCCATGGCAAATATATGTTCAAATATGTCCTCAGCGATCCGAGGTATGATTCCCATTCCCTGGGGATCATGAAGGTTGCCCTGTAGGTAGAATTACAAGAGATAGGAGCAAAAGGATGAGCAGGGTAACTGCAGACCCTCGGACAAATTAAACGTAGAGATATTATTGAAGGAGAGGGGACAGAGAAGGATTTTGACTTGAAAAGGAGCAGGGATGTTTCCCAAACACAGTTGAAAAGGAAGTGAGTTCCCACGCAAGCCTGGGATTGAGAGATAAGCAGCAATGGCTGTGATGGAGGTGGATCTACTGTCATGACAGGTAGAGGAAGAGAGGGAAAAATGTGCAGCCGTGCGGCTGTGTGCATGCGTGCAATGACAGAAAGTCTCGATTATGAGAAATTTAGCTTTACCTCCATGGTGTGGGTTTTCCCCGAGGCGGTCTGCCCGTAGGCGAAGATAGTCCCATTGTATCCACCCAGTACATCTTAGATTAAGAAGAAGAAGATAAGTACATTAAAGGAAAAAAAGGCTAAAGAGGAAAAAGAGAGAAAAAGAGGAAATTAAAACTGACATTTAGGCCCCGTCCCAATTCTCCCCCTCGCCCTCGTTTTTATTCACTACCCCTAAATTTTGCACGTTCCCATGAGGGTAGTGGTGTCCATATTCCTCTTTTCACCTAGGGGGAGTGGGGATATCGAGGGCTAGGGGCTGAAAATAGCCCCTTCACATCGAGGGATTTCACATGCTGACTTCGCGAGCGAGGGGGTATAAAAATTTCCCAGAATGCTTTTCGTCGTCATTTGCGGACTGAATCCAAAAAAAAAACATGGCAGACATTTTCTTATTTTTTTGTGAATAAAATCAATATTTTGAGTTAGTTTCTGCATAAAAATGCGTTTTGATTACATTTCTAGCGAGAAATATATATTTTACTTTCATAATATTCACTCAGTGAATGTACATAATCCCTTTTTTGTCCGTTGTTCGTGAAGATCGCGCTGGAATAAAGGCTGTTAGGTTAGGGCGTAAGCTACGCAAGCTACGCCGTAAGCTACGTAACCTATAAATAAATATAAACACAGCGATAAAGCTGAAGTGAAGATAGCGGAGCTGTTTTATGGCTCCGCGTTAAATCGGCGCAGAGTCTACGGCGTAGGTTACGCGGCGACGCGCGCCGTACGCCGTACCCTACGCCGTAGGCTCTGCGTCGATTTAACGCGGAACCATAAATCAGCTCCGGAGCCGGCAGTCAGGCAGAAATCCCGAAATCTTCGGAGCAAATTTCTTAACGGGCGTTATTTGGATAAACTGAGCCCAGGTTGGGGATCTTAACGGTTACTTTTACGCCTGAAAAAATATTAAAACTTAATAAAGTGGCATATTAACAGCACTACAGCTGAAATTAAAACAGCTTTTGGCTGTTAGCTTCCTGATTAGGGTAGGGATGAAAACGAGGGGTAGGGGGAGAATTGGGACAGGCACCTGGGCCAAGTGCCCTAGATTTCAAGTAGTGATGCACCGATTGTTCGGTAACCGAAATTGTTCGGCCGAAAATGGCAAAAAAACACTTTCGGTGTTCGGTGGAATAAGTGGGAAAAAAACCGAACAATTAATAACGACGTTGTAATATAAGGAAATAGACTGGCCGCTCCGTAACTGTTGCACATAAATCGTTGGCCAACCAAAAACTAACCACATAAGAATTTTACCTAACATGCACCAGCAGGTGGAACCAAAACAACATAAATCAATCTATTACAGGTGCGTTTAGATGACGAAATCAAACAGCGAAGAGCGTGGAGTGAAGTGGTGCGGTGCAAACATGTCAGCAGTGTGGAAGTATTTTAGAGTGGCAAAGAATAAAACAAGAATGGCTGTTTGCAATGAATGTTCTGCTCAAATATCTAGAGGGGGCACATCTGCAAAGTCTTTCAGCACTACAAGTTTGATTTATCATTTGAAATGATAAAAAACCCTGAGCGCTTTAATGCATTTTTATTTTTTTAAGGCCTATGTTACAATGTTCAGTCAGTTAAGCCTAACGTAAGCTCAAAGATGGCCAAAAAATTTATTTTGCTAATTTATTCATTTTAAGTTATTGTTCTTTGCTGGTATAATGTCTGCTGGAATATTTAAGAAATGCTGGGAAATTAAAAAATGTTCAGTTTTTTATGTTCAATAAATGTTTTCTACCTTGTAATTTTGTAAAAGATTTTTTTCTTTTAAAAGCATGCCTAAATCAAATTTATTTGATTTATGCAATGGTGAAAAAATTGGCAAAATAAATGAAAAACTGCGAAGAACCATGTTCGGTATTGTTCGGTATTCGGCCAAGTGTTTATTATTATTTTCGGTTTCGGTTTCGGACACAAATTTTCATTTCGGTGCATCACTAATTTCAAGTGTCCTAAAATCTCCCCCTTCTTTTTTAGGGGGTAGGGAAGAAAAGAAGGGCGAGTGAAGAAAAGTAGGGGGAGTATTGAGATTGGACCTTAATGTGTACAAATTAGCAATTTTAGTCAGGCAGGTGTATAAACAAGAAGGCAGTAAATGTCCAGAGAAAAACAGATGTCTTTGACCTTTGTTCCAAACTGAGCCTCATAAAAACTGTGCGCACGGATATTTAAGCCGTGCTAGGTGTTGAACAGCCTCTGTGGCTGCACACAATAAACAACAAGTACATGACGCTATAAGCATCTCCAGGAGGTATTGAGTGGGGGCATGCAGGTACAGATATATTGCTCTCTCCATTCATTTTGAGCCACATTTTTTTTTGTTTTAAAACACCCCTCCACCTGCTGAACTAATAAAGAACCACATTGTTGAACGTCATAATGCTGACACAGGGCTCTAAACCCCTGCAGTAAAAGTCAAACGTGGGTAAAGTGAAGCATATCACCCTGAAAAGGCCGGCTACTGAGGATGAGAAGACCACAGAATAATGAGAAAGTCTCTCTGCTGAAATCAAGCAGAACCCTGTTCCTCCCTCCTCTCCTCCCTGTATTCTCACTGCTCAGCAGCACGTCTTCTTCTGTTTCCACACTGGTCAAAGTGAGACCAGAACAGAGCGTGACGCATAGAAAAAATCTAAGAATAAAGCAGGGAAATGTGGCATGTTGCTAAAACAATAGACGGAACGGCAAAGGTAAAGAGCCAGAGAAAGACAGAAAAGCTGCAAAGAGATGAGAGAGCAAAAAAATGGAGAAGCAGACACCCACCGAGACCATAAATGAGAGTTTTTCTTTCCCCTTGGCCTTGCCTGCTCTCTCTGACACTTCGTGACTCAAGTCAGTTCTCACATTTTCATTTTGTTAAATGCCTACCTTGAATTTTTCCAACCTTGTGCTGCAGTCCATGTTATAATTCATCTCTCCTCCTCGGCCAAAATGGTAATCTTACCTTCACTAAGTCTCACCAGCATATTCAATCTATTTCATGCAGCAGGTGAGGGGCGAAAAATAGACAAGCCTAAGGGCTCGGGGTTACTAGTTTTATTAGATCTAGGGCCACACGGTGTGCACAATTAATAGTTAAGTCGTATTGCATAGGCCAGGGGTCGGCAACCCAAAATGTTGAAAGAGCCATATTGGACCAAAAACACAAAAAACTAATTTGTCTGGAGCCGCAAAAAATGAAAAGTCTCGTATAAGCCTTAGAAAGGAAGACATATTAGTTATAACGGGGGGAAGATTTTTTTTTTCATTATGCACTTCGAGAAAAAAGTCGAAATGTCGAGAAAAAAGTCGAAATGTCAAGATTAATGTTGAAGTACAATTTCGATAAAAAAGTCCAAATGTTGAGAGAAAAGTCCAAATGTCGAGAAAAAAGTCGAAATGTCGAGAAAAAAGTCAAAATTTTGAGAAAAAATTTGAAATGTTGAGATTAAAAAGGAAAGGAAAAAGGGGGAAAAAAAAAAAAAAAAAAAAAAAAGGTCAAACATTTTTGAAAAAGCTCCAGGGACCCACTAGGGCGGCGCTAAAGAGCCACATGTGGCTCTAGAGCCGCGGGTTGCCGACCCCTGGCATAGGCAAATGCAATTTGAGATCCTTCCAACAGTAACTGCAGATAACTATTAGTGAGCACAATTATTATATAACTACATTCAAAATGTTGTTTTGACAGCTTTCCATCTATATTGTTTAGTTTTTATTTTTGTTTTTCACACACTTTCCTCAAAACAGCAACTGTTAAAAGAGGAGTTTTTTCTTTCCTCACTATAACTAGCCAGCACGAGAAGGATTTATAGTTGAGGTGAAATGCTGCATCATAATTCACTCACTTTTGAGTCTTTTCTTTTTGTTTTGACTTTAACAAGCACTGAAGTCCTTGGATGCATCCAATAAAGCTCACAGCCCTTTTACATCCTACAGGCTTCTTGAAGCCGGCAGTCTGTTGTGGAGGTCAAGTTTAATACATTTTCAACCAGAGAAAAGTCCAAATACCAAATCATTAGTCGTAGCAACACCTACCCTCTGATCCGTCTCAGGTCCAGTCTCCTGCTCCATTAAATATCACACCCTTTTCATCTACCGGTATCTATAAAACCTTTTAAAATTCAAGATAAGAAAAGCTGTCTTCTTGGCCTGATATTGATGTTTTAATTAGTGGATATTATTTAGAGCACAAGCAAAACACTTTTATTTACTGTATGCGCAATCCAAGTATCTATTTATTTTAATTCATAAGAAAGGCATATTCAAGTTGTTGAACTCTCACTAACAGAAAGGCGAATTGTTGCCTTAATCCGACTGATATTGAATTTTTAAATGCCATGTATACACCTTAGCCGGGCTGTAGTCGAACTGAACTGAAGCTCTTGAAATTGAGCTTTTAGTGCCAGATAATTTATAATTTAGTTATTCCGGCATGTATATGCAACCCACGATTAGCCGAGCTAGTACTGCCCCGGGACTCCTCCTTCCGGAAGGGACGACATCGCGAAAGCAAGAATATCAACACGGTAGGAGAAGAAGACGAACAACTAGAACTAACCGGAAGAACGCCAACGCAAAAGTGCATGTGGCGCCACCTAGCATCTCACTCAATAATCGATTGTCTTCTCGCGCATGTATACTTGGATTTCTGGGACACTCCAGTTTAAACCTTATCTAGATTTTTGCCCATAGCTTGATGTAGATGTGCATGTAACCCCGGGGTCTTGTATAAGCCTTAGAATGAAGGCAACACATGCTTCATGTTTCTATATTAGTTATAACTGGGGGAAGATTTTTTTTTTCATTATGCACTTCGAGAAAAATGTTGAAATTCTCGAGAAAAAAGTCAAAATGTCAAGAAAAAAGTCGAAATGTCGAGAAAAATGTCAAAATTTTGCGAGAAAAGTCCAAATGTCAAGATTAATATTGAAGTACAATCTTGAGAAAAAAGTTGAAATTTCGAGAAAAAAGTCGAAATGTTGAGAAAAAAGTCGAAATGTCAAGAAAAATGTTGAAATGTTGAGAAAAAAGTCAAGATTTCGGGAAAAAAGTCGAAATGTCAAGGAAATAGTCAAAATGTCGCGAAAAAAGTCGAAATGTCGAGAAAAATTTCGAAATTTTGAGAGAAAAGTCGAAATGTCAAGATTAATGTTGAAGTACAATCTTGAGAAAAAAGTTGAAATGTCGAGAAAAAATTCGAAATGTTGAGAAAAAAGTCGGAATGTCGAGATTAAAAAGGAAAGGAAAAAGGAAGGGCGGCGCTAAAGAGCTGCATGCGGCTCTAGAGCCGCGGGTTGCCGACCCCTGATGTAACCGCACGAGTGAGAGTTAAAGCTCTGTAGTGTTTCATGAGGCCTGGTAATTACTTTATGAACACCTTGTGTAGGGTGTTAATCCCTATAGGCCACACAACCTGTCTTTACAAGAGAAACACACACACACACACACACACACACACACACACACACACACACACACACACACACACACACACACACACACACACACACACACACACACACACACACACACACACACATCCATATCACCTGGAAACCATATCCATTCAAATAGATTGTATCATGCAGATAAATTGCCTGCAGGAGCTGCTTGTGCCGCTGCACTCGTCAGTGGGTGAGCTTAACTGACAAAGTCTGCATGGACACTATGATAATGTTGGATATGCTAATGCGGCCTCTTGTCTTTGTCATGCGCGGCATGTGTCCCTCCTTTATCTTGTACAGAAGAGGCAAACAGTTTGCACAACTCACCTTTGACAATCTGTTTGGCACAGGCGCTGTAGACTTGCTCCTGCGTGGTGTTGGTGGGGAAGACCTGGTCAAACACGTACGACTTCCCCTGCGAAGGCAAACACACGCACAGCCAGCTGTAACAAAGGATTTCTGCAGAGCACTTTAGATCACTGTCAGCACTTCAGCGTCTCTTGTGACTTCTTGTAAAATATATCACGGTTTATGAAGCAGAGCACAGGGGTGTGCGTTTGAGTTAGTAAAGATTAACGTGTCATTTTTCATCACCGTGTAAACTTATTTTTCCACAACAGAAGGAGCCACATCCACTTTTCATTTATGCATAGTGAACTTCCTTTATGGATCCTCTTGTCCATCTGTGTGTGTGTTTGATCTGAACAGATGTGCACACATCACATTAAGACATCCATCTGTCTCATTTTGAGAAGTACAGCATGCATCCTTGTTTTTGTTTTGTGCTACTGAGAGGCACTGGGTGTTTTTATGGAAGAGGCGCTGCACTGAATTTAGGCTAACAAGCTGTTGGAGCCCAAGAGAGACGTGGATCCCTTCAGAGGTGAAGCCATGAGAGACAGGATTCAAGTGGAGAAATCGATCGGGGGGGTGAGTGGAGCAGAAAGTTGGAAACACAGAGACGGTAGATGAAAACGTACAGTACTGGAGTTGAGGGGGGATGAGGGGGGATGGCATCCCCCCTGAAATAAAAACGCTCAAAATCATCCCCCCCTGAAATAAATACGGTCAAAATCATCCCCCCTGAAATAAATACGGTCAAAATCATCCCCCCTGTAAAACTGCCATTCCCCCTTTCCATCCCTTATGTCATTTCATCAATGAATGTGGTTTTACTGCTATTTCAACATTTAGAGTCATCACCAGAAAAATAACACCAGAAAAATAAATTATTTGACAATTTTCACCTGTTTCAAGTCATTTTTCACTTGAAATAAGTAGAAAAATCTGCCAGTGGGACAAGATTTATCTTCTGATTAAAAGCAAAAAAATCTTGTTCCAAGTGAAAATCTACTTGAAACAGGTGAAAATTGTTGTTTTTTCCAGTGATGAGTCTTGTTTTAAGTGTAATAAGATTTTTTTACTAAAATGAGACATTTTAACTAGAAATAGGACAAATATTCTTATTTTAAGTTTTTGCAGTGATCCATTTTACTTATCCTGTGAAGGACAGAGTCATATTGATAAGTTCAGAAAAGTGTTTTTTATTGTTGTGTTTTGATGTATTTGATGTAAGCCCAGTGGATATTTAAAGCTTACAGAAGGCTGCATTTAACTGCTGCTATGTCATTCCTGCAGTATTTCTGCAGGCGTTTTGGTCAGTGCTATTATTTGTAATATATTATATTATTTATAATCAGCACAAATGATCTGTCCCCATATGATAAAATCCACCATCCCCCCTGATGTTTTTTTACAACTCGAGTACTGAAAACGCATGGCCTGAACTAGTTTCTGCACGAGAAGAAGGACAGCGCAAGAGTGCACAAACACCAAAAAAAAGGAGAGACAGTGTGTCTATTTTTAATTATTTAATTTTAATAATTTAGTTTTTCAAGCAGATACCCAGCCTGCTTGTTAAGCAACTTGGCAAACCAGCTGTTATGAGTCATTTATGTTGCATCAAAATCTTGAAGTACCAGTCGACCAATTAATTTGACAAGTAGCTGCTAAAAACTCAGCGAACCCTGACCAGACTAAATCACAGAATCGAGCAGTCAAATCAAGCTATGACGACGGTGATGACTATGATGACTAAGAGCAGATTAAAAAAGAAAAAACAAAACAAAAAAGAATGTGCATTTACTTAGCAAGGAGGGTGTAAACAACAATAATGACTGCACAAATCCCCTGCACCTCTAAGCTTTACATACAAGCCGCATTGCCTTTGCATTTAAATGACAACCAACAACAAGCTAAACACAAAATCCCAAAGCACATAAATGCATCAAGCCCTTAAATTATATGTTCTATCCGAGGCTTTTGCGAGGATGGATGCCTTTGTAGTTTTGACTCCCACTGTGATATGTTAATTTCAGTTCATAAGTATATTTATTATGGCTTTCAAGGCACATTTTGGTTTCAGCCATTTGCATTTATTCATCACTCTGAAATCTTCACCATTGCAGGTGGTTTTTAGAGTGAAAGCTCTAGTTTCTATGATCAATAATATATGACGGTGACTGATTAAAGCTTCATCTTATATTAAATAAGGACAATCAGCAAGGAATTAGTTTTAAAAACATCGTGGGACATCGGCAGGCCAAAATAAACAACGCTGACAGATATGGCTTGAACATTTTATAAACAGATAATGTAGGGAGCAGGTTGTCAAACAAAGAACTGTCGTAAAATCAAAACAATATCTTGAAATGGTGAGAAAACCCAAGGCAATCAATATGCTAATATTCGTAACTGAATATCAGCGGATCTGACTGGGGTCAAAGCGAAACATGGATGTTATTCCGTATATTGAAACAGTGAACAAATGCAGGTGAGCTAGAAACAGAGAGCAGACGGACAAACGGAAAGAAGCTAACTAAAAGTGTAAATCATGACTGAAACAAATGCACGTTCAACCTCCATATCCATTTGGAAATGAAACACAGTATTCATATTCATCCGCTGCTTGGACCTATCTGCAATTTTTTTGTGCTGCTACTGTAATTTCTTTGGTCATTGCTACATTAAACCACAGCTAAAAGCCATATTTATTAGTTATAATAAATATAAAAACATAAAACAAAGATTCATATGTTTAGAAGGTGTTAAATTGAAACAGTGCTAAAGTAACATGTCAAATACAAAACTCCAAAATGGTTGTCCACAAATCAGCATGTCTTTGTGTCCACCTAAATTCTAAAATGTCAAAATATATCAATTAAATAGTCCAGTAGGGAAGGTAAATTTAAGGAAAACAAGCTTTTCATTAGCTTCTGTGAATCACTGTGGTCATTGCTGTTTTTGGAAACCAAGAAAGTGAAATTTAAACACTAATATACTTCAATAGATTGTCAACCTTGTTTCTCAACTTAAAGGAGCATGAGGCTCCTTTTAAGAAATGAGACTCTCTAGCGCCACCCTTCGCCACGACGGCCGTCGGGGGTACTGCAGCCAACAGTGAAGCCGGCACGGGAGAACGGGGAGAACGCGCATGCAGCGTAATGTGACGTCACATCCACAGGGCAGCACGGGAAATTCCGGTCACAATTGCAGCACATTTTGCAGCACACAGCCTGTTCAAGACAACGGAGAGATACACTAGAGGGCTCATTCTTTTGGGTTTGGAACGCTTCATCTGACATTATTACTAGAAAACTTAAAACGTATACGAATTCTTTTCATAAATCCTGCCTCATGCTCCCTTAATGTAACAAAAAAAAACAATAAAAAAGATAAGCTGAACTGGCCGTTGAAAGTTTGTTGTTGGTAATGTATTAGAACTGCCAACGTACCTGAGTTAAGGGGTTTATTTCTGCTCTGTCAATGTAATAAAACTAGCAAGTTGAACTTCATAAAAGGTGCTGGAGAGAAAAGTAGAGTAGTTTATTTTGGGACAGATTCATATCACATTCATAAAGTTTTTGACATAAAACAAAGGCCTTGTCTGGATATGTTTCTCATAGAGCTGTTACTTTAGTCTATCGCTCTATTGCTTTTCACGGTGCTCATGAGATGGAAAGGCTGGACTTTTGTTGTACATCAATATCGTGTTTGTAAAGTTTTGGAGGAAGAATGAAATCGGTGGATATAAAGTAGGTGCTTTCTCACGAAGCAACATTTCATCTCATTCAGGATTGTAGTTGTTGAAAATTTAGTTTGGGTCGCTGTTAAATTAACCGAATATATATATATATAACAAACAAGTTTTATTAACCTGCTGCTGTGGAAGATAGAAAAGAAACCAAATTATAAGAAAAAGATTTTTGTTTCTTTGGTTTTTTTTTAGACGAGTATAAACTGTCAGAGAGACATACCGTATTTTCCGCACTATAAGGCGCACCTAAAAGCCTTTAATTTTCTCAAAAACCGGCAGTGCGCCTTATAATGCAGTGCGTCCTATATATGGTCATTACGGTAATTTCTGTTACTGTAGTCAGGGGGATTGTGGGTAATGTAGTTGGTGTTGAAGAAGTAATGGCACTAAAAACGTCAGGAATCGTCACAGACGTTCAAGACAACAGCAGCGACGCTGACTCGCATAATGACGACTTTGACGAGACGGAGCAAAGCTGGTTTTTATTTTGTTAATAAAGTTTGACATACGGTACTTCTTGTTTTTTTTTTTTTGTATTTGCTGTAGGATTTTGTAGCATTTCCTGTAGCGCAGCTCCATCAGGTAGATACGTAACTCAATCCCAGCCACTATAGTACGGTATCTTACCATATATTTAGTGCGCCTTATAATGTGGTGCGCCTTATAGTGCGGAAAATACAGTACTTAAATTAATTCAAACATTTTAATCCACCAAGAAAAATAAGGATATTTAACCCCTAAAGTTGGGACCTTATGTCAACTGTAAATAAAAACAGAACGCAATAGCAAACCCATATTTTAGTCACAAAAGAACATAGAAAACCCATTTAATCTTCGTCATCTCAACAGGAAAAATGGTAATTTGGAATTTAATGGCAGAAACAAAAATCTGGAGGAAATATTTTTTAGTAAATTAGGTTTTTTGGCAGCAGGCCAGATGTTGAGTACCAACTATAAAACTACATAAAATCCACACGTACACTACACAGAAGAGGAAGAATGAATAAACAGGACTTGGAATTACGATGTGACTGTCAGTGCAGGGAAACAAAACGTGGCTTATATAAGATGAATGGAAAAAAAACAGACAATTTCCACAGGCTCCAGGATTTAAGTGTTAAACTGTGCTGCATGGATATGATAATAGGATATGTTGTATTATAGACTCGGCAAGCTTTCAATCAGCATGTTTTCGTGCCTCTGCTGGCCCTGCACATCCAGTCAGGTATAAACAAAATTGTTTGTCTGTTTGTATAATTTAACAGATGTCTCCTCAATTATGTGACTGGACGCTGGTGTAGAATGCTGGAGTGGAAAGCAAAGAGTCCTCAATGTGACTGTGTATTTGTGTTTGTGTACTCATGCATGTGAGCAAATAATAAATGTCCCCTTACAGTTGTATATGCAGACACTGTTCAGCCCTCGCTTCATACAGTACAGTGTGCCAAACACCCACATGGCCTGTACAAGCAACAATCTGCTGCTGTCTGCCAGGAAACAAAGAGGCAGGGCGAGAGGGACCAGGGCACATGCAAACTGCAGCTACACACAGTGAGAGTCTGGCTTCAGGAGAAGAGAGCTATTTAATGAATTAGAGGATTGAGGAAACAGCAACAATAATAATAATATTAATACCGGTAATAATAATCCATAAATCTGCATCAAAAAGGCACTGTAGAAATGTGATAAAGAAAAAATGACTCGACTTCAGAGATCAAGTCAACAAGAGTTAAGAAAATAACAATATTTATGATAACAACAGCAGCAGCTTCGAATTTAAATACAGATACGCATTTAGCAGTGCATTAGCCCGAATAAAACATTGGCCTTTTCCATGTTTGTAATTAGGGATGTCCCGATCAGGTTTTTTTGGCCCCGATCCGATTCCGAGTCATTTGATTTTGAGTAAATGCCGATACCGAGTGCCGATCCGATACTTTCATAACACATTAAAAAGATGATCAAATGCAACAAACAGATCCAGGTTGTGCCTCTTTTTTATATTATTCTTATTTTATCATTTAGCATTTAAAGGAGCATGAGGCTCCTTTTAAGAAATGAAACTCTTTAGCGCCACCCTTCACCACGACGGTCGTCGGGGGTACTGCAGCCAACAGTGAAGCCGGCACGGGAGAACGGGGAGAACGTGCATGCAGCGTAATGTGACGTCACATCCGCAGGACAGCGCGGGAAATTCCGGTCACAATTGCAGCACATTTTGCAGCACACAGCCTGTTCAAGGCAACGGAGAGATACACTAGAGGGCTCATTTGTTTTGGTTTGGAACGCTTCATCTGACATTATTACTAGAAAACTTAAAACGTATACAAATTTATTTCATAAATCCTGCCTCAATCCTGCCTCATGCTCCTTTAAACAGTGCAGTGCTCTTCGAGGTAGCTTGAACAATCACGTAATAATAGTGCAACTATTACCTAATAAAAATAGTGCAAATGTAAACATAAATGTGAATTAAATAAAAAAAGCTGCTCAACTTAAAATACCCAGCAGGCAGTAAGTCCAGTAATGTGCTTTTTAGACCGTACTCTTACTTCTTACTGTCCTTTTCTGGCTTAAAGAATAAAACATTTTGTGTTTGAAGTGACCTACAGTACTTCCTCGCTGTTAGTGCAGCTGTTTCACAGCTAGAAGGTCCTGGGTTCAATTCCCGCCGGGGATGCTGAGTGTGTTTTAAGTTCCCCCACACACCTGGGGTTGACAAAAGGGCCTTTCTGTGTGGTGTTTACATGTTCTCCCCGTGTTCCCTTGGGTAGCTAATGTGAGCTACCCCCCAAAAAAACATGTTGTATATCATTTATATATGGCTTCTTGAACGTGGGGCTAGTGGCCGTTGGTGATATTTAAACGGGACCTATTATGGCAACTACCGGTAATAAATATTTTAAACAGGCCTTGTTTTTGCTAAATAAATTAGAAATTCAGCCTCTGAGCCATGTTTTTATCTTCCGATTCTCTAACCTCATTATCTATGAGGGATTCTGAGTGGGCGGGGCTATGATAATGAGGCTCTGTGCTGATTGGCTGCCTGAATGACGCGATACACCGCTACGAAAAAATGGCGGAAGCTCCGGCCGGCGGAGTTAGTTGTTGTTAGTGGTTTCACGCATCGGAGGCCAACCTATGTAAATCATGCCCGTAGATCCACATCACACTGGACGGCTCATCCGGGCGGCTGTACAGACACTGCAGAATTTGGTTGCTTTCCTCCTTCTCTGAGTTGGCAGGCTGAGGGGAGACCACTTTATATATGTTAAAGCAAGAAAAAACATGTTTTTCATAATAGGTCCCCTTTAAGATTCACTACAGAAAATAAATAAATATACTGCATATACACAGTATATAAGTATGTAGATAAAATGTGTTAATCATTGCACATCAAGAACACCAGTGTCAAACTATTTACTATGTGTTCTACAGTCAGGTTGAGGAGCTGTACAGCTGCATGATTGCTGCAGGTAGTAATGACTTCCTGAGGCGCTTTGTGGTGCGTCGTAGTAGCATCAGTCTGCTACTCATTGTTCTCCTGTATCTAACCAGTACGCAGGTGCGGCGCTAGGGATTTTAGGCCCAATGAAAAGAATCTTTACAGGGCTCCCAACACTGCAACAAAATTTGTTGATGCTAATTTAAATATGCCTCCAATGCGGCAATAGCTTGGAGTGCATGAATCTGTCATATGATGGAAACGCTTTAATTATATAGTATTTTTGTAATAGCATGGTCAGCAACATGTAAACTTCTCTGATTGGACTGAGAGCAGTCACCTCAGTCTGCTGCAAACAAACCTCAGATTTTCTCCCATCTTCTTACTGCACGTCTTCTATTTAATTTCTTAAGAGGGTTTATGCTTTTTAAACCATTAAAATGGTTCAAAATTACTTTTATTTCATTCATTTTAATTAATCTTTCCCATAACAGATGCACCTTTGTATTGTTTTGAGACTGCAGTAAAATGTATTGCTCCTGCACTTGACTCTGTTCAGTATGTTCAGAAAAATCAATTTGACAGAGGGGAGGTCAACTATTATTGAATAAGAACAGCTTGATGAAGGTTTAACTGGATTTGATTATTTAACTACTTTAACCTGAAAATATAACAGTAAAATGTAAAAATCCCAAGTTTACTTCAGTGAGATGGTGAGAAAAGTGAGCTATAGCTAACCCCCAGAAAGGGACAACGTTAATATTCCATGACTTTCCACCACAACTAACAAACCCACATTTTTTGGGGGGAATACTGGGGGACATACTGTCGAACCTTCAACTCCCTCTCCTCTCTTAATTTCGTTTCTTTTTTGGCTGCCTGATTTTTGAGGCATACTGCCGTCTCCGACTCCCTGCCTGCTGTTTGTGCCAAACCGTCAATGCGCTGCCTGCAGCTGATCTAGTGGACTGAACCGTTTTACATAAATAGAGGGGGGGGACTGTAGGCATTGATGTTTCCAAAACAAATAAAGTTATTGTTTCAGGGACATTGAAAATAAAACATTTTAAATTGTATGTCAGTTAATATCTTGTCATTATTTTTTTTCTGTATTATCATTTTATCTCCCCTTTTCGGCGCCCCAGCCAGTACGTTAAGGCTGGATTATGGTTCTGCAACAAATCGACGCCGAGCCTATGCCGCAGGTTGCGCCGCACGCCACGCCGCACGCCACGCCGCACGCCACGCCGCACGCCACGCCGCACGCCACGCCGCACGCCACGCCGCACGCCACGCCGTGCCTGACGCACACCTCCCACAAATTGTAACTATGCATCAAGAGGTCGCTGACCAACGCAGACCGAGAGGGCTGTGATTGGTTTGCTTGGTAGCAAGGCATTTCCGGTTTCCGGTTCGTGAAACAGTCGTGAACTTTCAGCGCTCTTTTCTTCGTGTATGTGTGATTTATTTTGTTTTGGTTTTTTGCACAATAGTTGTTCTTATCTCTTTGATTCACTGTGACCGGAAAAGTCGGATAAACCATTCAGGAAAAGAACGCACCCCCCCCTAGCGGTCGCGGGGGGTATTGCACCGCGGCGAAATGGAGTCCGAAGGATTCACGAAGGCGTCATGGCAGCGGCGTGTGCTCTGCGTTGGTGTAGCGCAGAACCATAATCCAGCCTTTATGCAATGGGTGGTCCACCTTGTCCAGGACGACCTGAAGCTTGGAGAGCATCCTCCTCTCTGCCACCACCATCAGAGAGTCCTGCTTCATTCCCAGAATGTCACTGGCCTTGCAGATAATTCTCTTTAATCTATTAACGTCCCCAATCTTCAGTCCACTGCCCCAACACACCACAGCAAAGAGGATGGCAGTAGCAGCCACTGACTCAGAGAAAATCCATGAACATAGTCATCCAGATGTTGAAGGTGCCTCGGCCTCATCAGAAAATAGAGACGGCCCCGGCCCTTCCACTAAACAGCGTCAGTGTTTGTTCCCCAGTCCAGCTTATTGTCAATGTGGACCCCCAGATACGTCTATAATGGCCCGCACTGACCCCCTGGATGTAAACAGGAGTTAGAGGCATCTTGGGCCTACTCAGATCCACAACCAGTTCCTTGCTCCCTGAACTCAGTCTCATCTCCCATGTTGACACATCTAACTACTGCAAAGTCATCAGAAAACCGTCAAGAGACGGCAGGTCTCTGAACAGTTGTTGAAGTCTGTGGTGTAGACAATGAAGAGAAAGGGAGAGAGGACAGTCCCCTGTGGGGCAGCGGCGTTGCCGACCAGTCTGTCAGCCAAACACTGTTTCAGGCACATATTTTGTGGTCCACCAGTCAGACAGTACATCATCCACGACACTTGCATCCCTGCCAACTTCTCACCAAGTAGAGTCTAGATGGCGCTGAACGCACTGCAGGAGTTAAAGGGGACCTATTATTGCATCTAATACTTATTTTAAACAGGCCTTGAATGTCTTAAAAACAAGCTTTTGATTGTTTTTGCTAAATAAATTAGAAATTCAGCCTCTGAGCCATGTCTTTATCTTCCCATTCTCTAACCTCATTATCTATGAGGGATTCTGAGTGGGCGGGGCTATGATAATGAGGCTCTGTGCTGATTGGCTGCCTGAATGACGCGATGCACCGCTACGAAAAAATGGCGGAAGCTCCGGCCAGCGGAGTTATTTGTGGGCGTGGTTTCACGCATCGGAGGCCAAACGTTTGGAGCAGTTGTTCCGAAAATGGGCCCGTTTCCCCCTAAAGATCGATTTGTTTGGTATATATGAACACAGCAATCGCGCTCGGATGCGGCACAAAACAAGCGAGCCGAGATCGCCTAGGAGAGCTGGTCTCGGCTCACTTCCATTCGAGACCTGGAGCGGTGCGTTTTTTTTATTTGGAGTGAGAACATAATCGACACAGCAACTGACACAACTCCATTCATTGTGTATGTTCGACCGCGGCCAAGGAGAAGACTCGGCGCAGCCTCCACCACCTTCTCTCCTATTGGACACAACTTTCTCTCTTCTCCCTTCTCTCTCTTCTCACTTCTTTCCTATTGGTAAGCTAAGATGTTGTCACAGCGCAGCACGTGAAATTAAAAAAATTTCAATTTGGGCAGAGCGGTTCGCTCTTGCGCCGGTAGCACATAAATTAATGTGATCGCGGGCGGCGGTCTGCACTTTGCACCTTCTCTGTGAAAGGGGCTTGTTGTTTTTCTGGGGTACGGAAGAGGAAACTCCTTCCTCGTTCATTTCTGACCAATCAGAGAACAGTTGGCATTTGTTAACAGCTTTGAACCGCTGCAGACGGTTGCCTTGTGAACACAAACGCCACAAATGAAAAACGAAACAACTGTATCGATTTAGCCCCTGAATGGGAACAAAACAAACGGGCCACAGGTCTGAAAGCACCCTAAGAAAACGTCAGTGGTGTTGAAATGTCAGCAGGTGGTTCAGGGGCCATATTAACACATTTGTTAAAAAACAGATTAAGATCATTGGCCCAGTCCACGCTGCCTGTAACTCCTCTGTTGCCAGTTGACCTGAAATGAGTGATGGCCCCCATCCCTCGTGTGGTCCTTTACCTCTCTGATCGTCACCTTTAGGTGTCCCTGTACCGCTCTCATCTCCGCCCTGTTGCCAGCTGTTCTTGTTAATGTCGACTAAAAGTTGATTTCAAGAAACATTTCTGTTTACTCTTTAAAGTTTTTAGATCCTAATAAGAAATAATAAAATTGATTTTCTGATATTAACATGGAAAACATCTGTCATCTGTGGAAGCTGGCACAGTGTTAGAAACATAGTAAATTATTTCACCCAGGTGGACTTTCTGCTTGTTTCCATGGAAGTCATCTGAATTGCAGTGTGATGGAGGCAATATTTCTGTTGGGCAGATAATTGCCCTTTTACTTTCCACATTTAACATACAGACTGTTGCCGGTAAAATTGGAGTCATTTTATTCTCAGAAACATTCATCTTTTTTATTCTTCTTCCTATTTATGATCATTTTATGAGAAGCAAGTAAAAATTGTTGTATTCAAAATGTATGGGCACCAGTGCAGTACAAGCTGTTTGATACCGTGCTGCTTGCATGAAATATGAAAAACACCTGCTCGTTCCTGATTTTTATTTTGCATCTAACGTAGGTTTGATTATATCACATTTGTAGCCTGCAGTAGTTAACTGCTGGTGTGCGTTTATGTGTTCTGATGGCAGGAACCTGGAGGCATGGTGTTTGATGGAGGCTAGGAGGAAAAGACTATAGCATTTTGGTTGTATACTTTCTAAATTCATCTTGGTCTTGCACATTTCCCTGGCAGTACCTGTAGGGGTGATTTCTAAAAATATATGTCCCTCTAGCTCTAGCAGGTTAATATCTTTATGCTTCATTCATCAGCTAGCACTTGCAAACTCTGTGTCTAAATGTTAGGTCAAAATGTATTTTTCACTAAAACAAGCCTCCAATGCTATCTTTCCGAGTACCATCACTGCATTTTGGGCTTAACTCAGTACACAGCAAGTTTGATTGTTCCAAAAAAGCACATATAAATCTTTCATCCATCTATCTGCACATGTTCTATGTAACCTTTCAAATTATTCAGGGTCATGGGGTCTGCTGGAGGTATCACAGCTGCCACTGGGCAAAAAGGCTGGAGACAGCTCACCAGTCGGCTGCAGGGCCACACAGAGCCACACACAAAAACAAACCAAGCGTTAGTTTCCCTCTCTCTCTCTCTGTCCTGCACAACAGAACACAATGGGGACACCTATCTGCAGAGGACCTGCCTCTGGGTAAAACAGCCTTTTTTGAGCTTGTTTCCAGTAGTAAAATATCCTAAACCCATGGTGCTACACATGGCCAGTCAAGATAATGAAGCACTTAAATGCAAAGAAGGACATGATTCCCTAAAGAGCTTCTGGGAAATGATGAAAGCAAATGAGAATATCTATAAATCCCTTTTCTGTCAGTTATTTAAGAATGATAATACATGTTATCTATAGGCACCATTCAAGGTACTCAAGGTTTACAGTACAAGATGCAACAATGACAAAAAAACTACAAATTAGGGCTGGGCGATATATCAAGATTTTAATATATATCGATATATTTTCGAACGCGATATGGTACGAGACAATATCGTTTATATCGGGGGGAAAAAAAAAAAGATTCTTTTTTTTTTATGATTTTGATATAGCTTATTTTGTGACAAATTGACTTGAATGTTTTATTTGAGATTAGCACAAATGTTTTGTTATTTGCACAACTGTCAACCTCAGTGGAAAAGTCTGCCTGTTACTGTCTACATTGTATTAATTGCACAGTGTATTTTAATTTAATTGTTATGCAGGAAAGGGATATTTGTTTTATTTTATTCAAGAAGCATTTTTATTCTATATATGCAGGCAGTTTATTTTTATTTCATTTGTTTTATACATTTTGATATTGTGCAGACCTCTGTTAATAAATGTACCTGTGTGACATTTGGCACGAGGCTTTGTATTAAAACTGACTGTTTTTTTAAGGGTTTGCCTCAGAAAAAAATGAAGCTAACAGAGATGCTATGCTATAATGCTTTGGGGGAAACCCCAATTATGGCACAGAAAAAATATCGATATATATATCGAGTATCGCCATTCAGCTAGAAAATATCAAGATATGACTTTTGGTCCATATCGCGCAGCCCTACTACAAATAATAAGCATTTTTAAAAAGATGTGTCTTCAATAGGCCTTTAAAAGTCTGAAAAGAGTCGGTTTGTGATGTGGAAGAGAATTTCAGAGATGAGGAGCAGAGCAGCTGAAGGATCTGGAGCCCATGGTGACCGTACGAGCAGACGGAACTGTCAGCTGGATGGAGGACGATGACCTGAGAGTCCCAGATGGGGTGTTGAAGCAAAAGCTTATAGTGAATGCTCGATTTGATCGGAAGCCAGTGAAGCTGCTGCAAGATGGGAGTGATATGAGCAATGGAGGGTGTTTTTTGTGATAATTCGGGCAGCTGAGTTTTAGAGAGGCGGGAGTTACAGTAGTCAAGACGAGAAGTAACTAGAGAATGAACCAAAGTAGCAACATTTGTAGGTGAAAGCAACGGGTGGTTGATATTTCGAAGGTAAATGTAAACAGAGATGTTATTAATATGTGATGTAAATGAGAGAGTGCCGTCAAGGATGACACCCAGGCTCTTGGCCTGTGAGGAATGAGAAACAGTTGTATAGCTGATTGTGATTGAAAACCTTTCACATTTTGTAAGAGTGGGGATAAAATAAATAAATATTACCTCAGTTTGGTCACTGTTGACTTTTAGAAAATTACAGGAAAACCAGGATTTAACATCAGTTACTGCATTAACATGCATCAATAACCCTTTTAAAACCTGAATATTGGCAATAACCCGAATTTGCACGGCCATGTAAACACCAATAACCTCTTTGAATAACCCGAATTTGCTCATATTCCGGTTTTTAAAAACCCGAATATGACCCCTGGGTTACTCCTTTTAAAATATTGGGTCATGTAAACGCCAAACGGAATATCCCGATCAAACAGAACAGGAATTTGTTTTCTGCGCATGCTCTGTTCGCAAGGAATCCTGGTCTTTTGAGTCCAGGAAGTTCTTATAAACACGGAGAAACACAAGACCAGGAGGAGACTAATCACTTCATAAATGTAATGAAGGATATGAACATTTTGGCATTTGTAGACGGTAGAAAATACCGGGATAGCGAGATTTACAAGAAGGTGATCAAAAAGTTGCGCTAAGCAGCATTTGTTTTGAATTTAGATACAGGAAGAAGAAGCGGAAATGACGGGAATTGCGTCATCACGTTCTCCGTGCGTCGCTGGTTTGATCGGGATATCCAGAATGATTAATTACCATGTAAACGGAATATTCTGAATGTTTCATTAACCGGAATATTAGTATTAACCCGAATTTTTACTGCATGTAAACATAGTCATTGATTTGGGTCTCATCAGCATAACAGGGAAAGTTGATGTTCAATTTACGGAAAATATGGCCAAGAGGGAATAAGTAAATAACAAAACTAAGTAGACCAAGGACAGAACCATGAGGACCTGTGGTTACTAGAAAAGAGTGTCAACTGTATTTTTCCATCTGTATGAACTGCGTGTGGCCAGAAAGGTATGATTTAAACCAGTTGAGGCATGTGTCACTTATTCCGATGATAGTCTGTCAAGGACAGTGGGATATGGCGCCTCACATCTAGAAGGACGAGTCCCTGGAGTATGGAAAGAAGTCCAGAGTCAGAAGTCATGAAAAGATCATTGTTATCTGTCTACTTTCTTCTGATAACTGACTTGACTGACTTGAATGTTGTTCCATATAATGTGATCAAATACTAACATTTTATTTGTTTCCTTTTTTAATGGCATTTATAAGTTACAACAGTGTTTGCAGATTTTGTTGGAGTTTTTTTTAAACAAAAATGTATGTTAGATATACTGCATAATACAGGACTGTCTCAGAAAATTAGAATATTGTGATAAAGTCCTTTATTTTCTGTAATGCAAAAATGTCATACATTCTGGATTCATTACAAATCAACTGAAATATTGCAAGCCTTTTATTATTTTAATATTGCTGATCATGGCTTACAGCTTAAGAAAACTCAAATATCCTATCTCAAAAAATTAGAATATTCTGGGAATCTTAATTTTAACCTGTAAGCCATAATCAGCAATATTAAAATAATAAAAGGCTTGCAATATTTCAGTTGATTTGTATCAAATCCAGAATGTATGACATTTTTGTTTTTTTAATTGCATTACAGAAAATAAAGAACTTTATCACAATATTCTAATTTTCTGAGACAGCCCTGTATAAGGCCACAGATTGATAGATTATTGTAGGTTTACACAAAACACAGATATTGAACATAGGTTTGATTTGTAATATAGTGGATCTTCAGGGTTCAGGATTAAATTGTAACAAACTTACTACAACAGGTGACTAGACAGAGACTGCAAAGTCATCTGCTTCATTTTGCTGTGCATTGCATCCACCCTGACATCCTCCCTGAGAGCTTTTCTCCAGCTCTGTAATTACATCATGTTACATCCACCTTTGCCTCTGCCAGACAACCTACATCATACACATGACCACCCAAGGGCTTTTGTCACAAAGCTGTTTTCACTGTTTGATTAGTTGGTCAGTACCTTTATGTATCTTTTTTTTTACTGAGGACGGTGTCAGAGATACAGACGGTGCCGCAGAGGGTGAATGTTTATTGCCTCCCGGTCCTTGCTCCAAGCAAACATTATGCAGACACCTTTAGCTACCAGGCAGAGGGGTTTCATCCCCGATTGTACGCTTCCTCTCATGTTCCACACTTGCGTGCCCCTCCCACTAACCAGGAAAGACATTGATATATATTCTAAAGAAAAGGCTACATGAGATGATAACAGGATTGGGCATGTGGTCCTCCCACAATGCAACGGCTCCATTTTTGCTCCATCACTGGTTTGCAGCAGTTTGGTGTTGTCAAAGAAAGAGAGAGGGAACAGGGGGCTATTTTCCCTTATCAGAGTCAATTTGTGAGAGTATGTGGATGTGTATATCAGTCTTCCCACAGACTCATCAACGCGTCTCTCTTCCTCGGCTCGCGCACGTTAATGCGCATTCAAACACAGTTAGACTGACAGCAGAGAAGACTTTAGGCAGCCAGTGTCTGCCTCATCCGTCAAGCTAATCAGGCTCCAAACCCCAGATAACGGCATCATTAGTGGTTCTCTCAATGACACAAAACCTTCACAACTGCAAAGACTCGAGTCACACATTATTACCAAACATTATTGTATTTCCTATACGCTCTGCTGACAAGTCTAAGCAGAGCCGACTGGCGCTTTGCCTCCAGGGCAAAGCGGCTCAGTGCCTCAAATACACAGTAGTTAAGTCTGCACGCGCCGTGCAGATCCAGGGGTGGTAGTTTATTGCTGTGTCTTCGTGCAGTTATATCTTCTACTTACCACAGCACTTTTGGTTGGAGCTGTTTTACTTAATCACTTGCTCAGGGAACAGAGATTTACTAATAAACATTACACAGTTGAACACTCGGCTAATAATTTTGCTTATTTTTCTGTGTCAAGTTGTTCATAGAAGATCCAGGCACTGGAATGGAGCAATTAGCTCCAGAGAACGGTGACATATTCTGCATAATCTATCAAGATAATTGAGAGAAACAAGAGATAGAGGAACAGTGGAGTAGGAATGGGTGATATTTTACCGTTCACGATAAACCGTCAAAAAAATTCCCCACGTTAAGAATTTGTCATCTCACGGTAAAAACAATAAATTCCTGTTGATGACGTTTTTGTGTAAAGCTGATTTATGGTTCTGTGTTAAATCCACGCACAACGTACGTGAAGGAAGGAAGGAAGGAAGGAAGGAAGGAAGGAAGGAAGGAAGGAAGGAAGGAAGGAAGGAAGGAAGGAAGGAAGGAAGGAAGGAAGGAAGGAAGGAAGGAAGGAAGGAACGAAGGAAGGAACGAAGGAAGGAAGGAAGGAAGGAAGGAAGGAAGGAAGGAAGGAAGGAAGGAAGGAAGGAAGGAAGGAAGGAAGGAAGGAAGGAAGGAAGGAAGGAAGGAAGGAAGGAAGGAAGAAAAGAGGAAGGGAAGAAGGAAGGAGAGAGCAGGAGGAAAGAAGGAAGGAAGGGGAAGAAGGAAGGAAGGAAGGAAGGAAGGAAGGAAGGAAGGAAGGAAGGAAGGAAGGAAGGAAGGAAGGAAGGAACGAAGGAACGAAGGAAGGAACGAAGGAAGGAAGGAAGGAAGGAAGGAAGGAAGGAAGGAAGGAAGGAAGGAAGGAAGGAAGGAAGGAAGGAAGGAAGGAAGGAAGGAAGAAAAGAGGAAGGGAAGAAGGAAGGAGAGAGCAGGAGGAAAGAAGGAAGGAAGGGGAAGAAGGAAGGAAGGAAGGAAGGAAGGAAGGAAGGAAGGAAGGAAGGAAGGAAGGAAGGAAGGAAGGAAGGAAGGAAGGAAGGAAGGAAGGAAGGAAGGAAGGAAGGAAGGAAGGAAGGAAGGAAGGAAGGAAGGAAGGAAGAAAAGAGGAAGGGAAGAAGGAAGGAGAGAGCAGGAGGAAAGAAGGAAGGAAGGGGAAGAAGGAAGGAAGGAAGGAAGGAAGGAAGGAAGGAAGGAAGGAAGGAAGGAAGGAAGGAAGGAAGGAAGGAAGGAAGGAGAGAGTAGGAGGAAGGAAGGAAGGAAGGAAGGAAGGAAGGAAGGAAGGAAGGAAGGAAGGAAGGAAGGAAGGAAGGAAGGAGAGAGCAGGAGGAAGGAAGGAAGGAAGGAAGGAAGGAAGGAAGGAAGGAAGGAAGGAAGGAAGGAAGGAAGGAAGGAAGGAAGGAAGGAAGGAAGGAAGGAAGGAAGGAAGGAAGGAAGGAAGGAAGGAAGGAAACAAGGAAAGAAGGAAGGAAGGAAGGAAATGAGCCTGAAAGAAAGAAAGAAAGAAAGAAAGAAAGAAAGAAAGAAAGAAAGAAAGAAAGAAAGAAAGAAAGAAAGAAAGAAAGAAAGAAAGAAAGAAAGAAAGAAAGAAAGAAAGAAAGAAAGAAAAAAGGATAAATTCCCGTTGATGAGGTTTTTGTGTAACAAACATGGCGGATCTGAGAGCGAGATAGATTTATAGTTAAAAAGGTGGAGTTGAATTGGTATCTTTTTTTATCGTCATTCTTATCGTTATCGGGATAAATGTCAGAAATGATCGTGGTACATTTTTTACCGCCCATCCCTACAGTGGAGGCTCCTTTCTTTCCCCTGTTTTGTGTCTTCCTGTCTCCTCCATTCTTTTAACAGTGGGACAGAAATCAATTTTAGCATAACATCTTGAAGGACGTTTCACATACAAAAAAACATCTGGAGGAGAGAGGAGGCGGTGAGCCCAAGTGTCACCCCTGCAGAAACGTTTTTCTTTTCCCTTTTTTTTGGACCTATAAAGAGGAGCAAGACACATTACTGCCACACTGTAGTTTGAATTTAAGTAGATATAAATTTTCATGAACACTATTATTGCTCAGCTGACACAGATCATAAACCGTAGCTATAGGCTATGAGAAACAATGGACATGGGATGCATCTCTGATATATGCCATATTTATTTGACATTGGCTCCAAACGCCTGTTGCCTCAACTTGTGTCTTTTCATGTCTCTTCGCCACCTCACATCTCATGTGGGGGAGACTAAAGCACAAAGGAAAGACTGGGTTTTGTTCCACAGAAAATGGGAACAACAGTCTCCAAATGGAAATTTTGAGCACTGACGTGGAGTTGAAGAGTGTGGAAACTATGATAGATGAACTACAACAAGAAGTGAGACAGAAAATTACAGAGATGGAGGACAGACAGGAAAGCAATTAAATGCTGAACACAGGTCATAATTTTATACATGGGAAACTGTAAGCATCACTGGCTGTTAATGTATATATATATATATATATATCAGAGGTGGACAGAGTACTCGACCCCAGTACTTGAGTAAGAGTACAAATACTACTGGTCAAAATTTACTCCGTTACAAGTAAAAGTAGCTCAGTCAAAATATTACTCGAGTAAGAGTAGAAAAGTACTTGCTTTTAAAGGTACTTAAGTATCCAAAAGTAAATGCTTTTAAAGGTACTTTAAGTAAATGTAAGAGTAAGAGTAAGAGTACATTTCTTATTTTCCACATTAGTAAATTACTATATTTTTTCTAAATTAATTGTTGTCTTGATCTTGTTTCTATGTCTTGACTTGTTGCAGCTCTGTCTTGACAAACGCAGGCTACTTTGGCGGTATCGTTTTGAGGAGGCTTGACGTATTTCCGCTTTACGTACAACCTAGTGGAGAGCGTGCACTGTGATAGGTCTCCTCCTTTGACAAAAACAGCTTGTGTCCAATAGGATTTTAGGGAAGAAGAAAAAAGAGCAGACCTGAAAGTAACGAGTACTTTTCAGCCTTCCTAGAAATTTACTCGAGTAAAAGTAAAAATATTTGTCTTGGAAATGTATTCAAGTAAGAGTATAATAAGTACCAAATAAATCTAATACTCAAGTAAAGTACAAATCCTCTGGATATGTACTTAAGTACAGTACTCAAGTAAATTTACTCCGTTACTGTCCACCACTGATATATATATATATATATATATTGGGGGGGGCGATACACTAATCTCACGATACGGTACGATACACGATATTGAGGTCACGATAACGATACGATATTATAGCAGTATTTTTTTAACAACCTTGAATGAGGAACATATGACTGGAAAAAATTGTCTTTTATTTGAAAGACACAAAATACAAAACAATGCTGTGCGTTTGCCCTATTGTTACAGTTTGTAATTTATAACTGTTTAAGTTTTAAAGAGAAAGCCAGGCCAACCATTTTCCACAAACTGAACTAAAAGTAAATGTCAGGTTTGCATTATGCATCTTCAGTTTCATACAAGTACAAATATTTTGCCACAAACTGAATAGTTTCTCTCATGTATGATTTGACTTTTTCCTTTTCCAGAAATTTAACAACTAAAATTAAATAAATAAATCAAAGTAAATAAATACATACAATTTTACATTACTTTACATTAATTTTATGAGACAAAGATTTTGGCGGCGGGGGGGGGGGGTGGGGGTGGTGCAGTTCGGGGGGAACGTTCCCCCCCGGGAAATTTTTTGAGCATAATGCATTTAAATGCATCAATCTGGTGCACTTTGGAAAGCTAGAATAACAATAATAGGGTGTCTGCTGCCTTATCTTGCCTAAACTCCTCTCCGGAGCTTCTCTACCCGGCTAAACTTATTCTCCGCTCCTCTGTTTGTGTGAGCACAGAGCATGCACAGCCTTCACCGCTGATTGGCTGTTTCCCGTGCCTGTCTCTGTGTGTAACCGATCAGACGGAGCTGTGGGCGGGACATGCTGGACACAGTGCAGTGACTGCAGGCAGAGACGCGGCTGCATCAACCCCAAAATAACGCTGTTTTAAATTGTACAAACACAATATTGGTATCGTTGGAAAGGAAAAAATGTCCTCTTAATTTTGGGGGGGGCTGAGATCAAATTTGGGGGGGCTTCAGCCCGTTTTTTTATTTGTAGTGAATTTCCAAAGTTTTTTTGGTCAGGGGCGTGGTTTGCTGGCCCATCTTTTCATAGCATCAACAAATCTCCGACTCTTTCAAATGAGGTTAAATCTTTATAAACAACATGAAATTCTTGGGATTTGTTCTGTAAATTAATTTATGCATATTATTATTTTTTATACATTAAAAAAAAACTTTTTTATATTATTATTGTTTTATATATATACGAGAGGTGCCGGATCTGCCCAAATAAGTCCCGGAACGCAGGGAGGCCAAAATCGAGAGGTGCCGGATCCTGTTCCGGCAGGATCCGGCACAAATTAACCCCTGTGTACATATATATATATAAATAACCATGGTTTGAAGCGCCCGCTACTTCTAAATAAACTAGCAGGCCTCTGAGCGTTGTTCCAGGTGATTAATACTTTCTCCTTTTAATGCTGCTGGTTGGCTTGGACCATTGTGTGTGTAGTTCACTCAATCTTCATGTGCTCCATGGGGATTTTCTTGTTGTATGTCATGTTGTTTCTAACGTTTCTGTGGTGTGATTATGAATGTGCAAGGTTTTAGCCTGAGGGATGTAGCGGTGACCTTTCCAGAGAGCAACTCCCCCCGGTGCCCGATGGCAGCTGATGGACTCCTCTATGAGACGGAACACTTAGTTATAGATGGATACATTTCCCACTGGTATCAATCTCTTTAAACCTCTGCAAGGCGGCAAAATAAGTATTTTCCAAAACTGTCAGAAGTTTGTGAAGAGCAAAGAAAAATCGACCTTAATTTGTGAGCTAACAAAACCATGATGGCTGAACAAATTCACCCAGCTGACCAACAAACAAACACAAGTAATCCTCCACAAAAACAGGGTTTAACAAAGCATGTTTATCAGGAATAATGTACTAGCTAAAGGGCCGAGATGCAGGCAGAAGCAGGTGTAAAAAAAAAAAAGATTGAGTATTATTAACCAAAGAACGAAAAGAAATACTGCAGCAGAATGTGATGCTGAAAACAAAAACCGTGGTAGGAAAGAAGCATCAAGGACACTCCAAACATCCTTAACAAAGGCAAGGACCTGGCAACGGACAATTGAAACCCAGGTTGTATAAATGACTGAATAATGAGGTAAAGTAGTGACTGTAGTGATGCTACAGATGGATTGTGAGAATAAAAGAAACGGAAAGAGAGCAAGTGTGAAGGAAAGAGCAAAACGAACAGAGAAAACACTTGTCAGCGATGACAGAGACGCATCATGATCTAAGTGACACTTTGACTGTTCCACTGCTCGCCTGCAATGTCGCTTTAGCTTGGCCCCTTACCCTCCAATCATTTTCCTTTTATTTCTATAATATGATAACAGAAATTGCACCGAAAAAAACAAAACGAACCTTGAGGAAGAAAACATCATTACTATTCAATGTGACTTGGGATCAGCAACCCCAGTCTTGAACAAAGAACTTCAATCACAAGTTGAGACAGTCTGAGGGCTTAACTAATACCTTCCCTCCCCCTAAGAGATTTGATGTCAAAGGAAGCATTGAAGGCCTCGGCGGCTCAAAGTCGCTTCCACCCTTCCAGCCGTCGGCCACCAGCTTTCTCAACCTGCGTTTACATAAACGCAGTCAAAATTAATTAATGCAAGACACAAAATCCCTCATGACAGCAGCTTTGTCTCTGTCTGCAGCGTTTCGGCATAGCAGGAAAGGAAGACACATTTAGCTTTTAACATTAAAGGAGCAAGCTCACATTTAAAAAAGGCATTGTGTTTAAGTACTGATGCAGCTCAAGCCAGGTGAAGTATTTCACTCTGCACTTAATAACATTTATGAACCAGAACCATTAAATCAATCAAACAAATCAGCAATCACTTTTCTTCTTTGGGAGTTAACCCTTGGCAAGTACGTAAATTCTTAGCCGAGATGTCTGTAGCAGTAAATCAATCATTCCCGAAGCCCGGGAGTACGGACTGAATTTAGGCCAGGAGCAATGTTTCAGTGGAAAGGTAATGCAGCAAATGCATCATGCAAAAACTGCAGACATTTCTAACCCTCTGCCAGAGTGAGAGAGCTGTTCAGTGGATTTGGTCCACATTTCTAATTAAATCTGTATTCAGAGCATTGAAATGGGACTGCTCCTCCACAGTACAAGAGGAAAAAAACACATCCAGTTATCCAGCAAGTACCAGGAACTACATCACGCCATTAGTGGGAGTCCTTAACGATCACATGTGGAAGAGAATAAATAAAATATTAAAGCTGCAAGCAGCGATGAACGGGCCCTCGCACTCACGGCCACCGCCCCCCATAAGCATATCAGAAACGACACCTCCCACGACTTCCTATGTCAAACCATTCAAAAGTTATAGCAGAAAAAAGGGACAACCAATCAGAAGAAGGGGTGGGGCTAATTCAGGCCAATGAAGGTCAAGAACTCCATAAAGAATCTGATGACACCACCCACGACTCTCTATGTCAAACCATTCCAAAGTTATAGCAGAAAATCGGGACAACCAATCAGAAGAAGGGGCGGGGCTAATTTGCACCAATTATGGTCAAGGACTCAATACCGAGTCTGATGACACCACCCACGACTCTCTATGTCAAACCATTCAAAAGTTATAGCAGAAAAAAGTATTCTAGGGGGCGCTGTTGAGCCATTAGGCCCGGCCATTCATGCAAACCATGAAATATCAAATTTATCCCCAGGCCTGGCTTGGTGCAAAATTTGGTGACTTTTGGAGAACTATCAAATATGGACCAATCAGATGAAGGGGGCGCACTTTTTGGCGTCGAGTGTTGCCACGTTAACGCTTTTGAATGAGAAAAGTAATGCGCGTCGTCGCAGGAAGGAGACGCACATGTTGATGTAAAAAAAAAAAACACACAAATTGCTGACAATAATCTTTGCATTGAGCTGGGATCGATCCCACAATCTCCCACTCGAAAGACGGTGACATTACCGCTGAGCCACGAATCAGCTTGGCCATTTTCTGACTGACTGACTTAGGAGATACCAACATAGCGATGAAATCTGAGTCCCGAATACCTTTTTCGTAATTTTTAAAATATTTGTAAGATATAAATATTAGTAAAACCCCACTATTTATTCTTTTGTGAATAGCATGTTCCAGTCTTTACTTCCTAGACACACACACTGCATGGAAGGGAGCGTTTGATTTATTGTTCACGTAACATTACTTTTATTTTTTCACAACCAAACCACGCACTTTATTTATGTCATTTGCACCGGGCAAGGACAAAAAATAAATGATTCCACCAAAATTCCAGAGATTTTTGTGGTTGGCTGACACATTAGCAGCATATTTCAAATATGTCAAACCATTCAAAAGTTATAGTCAGAAAATATGGACAACCAATCAGAAGAAGGGGCGGGGCTAATTCAGGCCAACGAAGCTTAAGAACTCATTACAGAGTCCCATGACACCACCCACGACTTCCTATGTCAAACCATTAAAAAGTTATAGCAGAAAAAAGGGACAACCAATCAGAAGAAGGGGCGGGGCTAATTCAGGCCAATGAAGGTCAAAGACTCCATAAAGAATCTGATGACACCACCCACGACTTCCTATGTCAAACCATTCAAAAGTTATGGCAGAGAAAAGTTTTCTAGGGGGCGCTGTTGAGCCGTTAGGCCACGCCCATTAATGCAAACCATGAAATATCAAATTTATCGCCAAGTCTGGCTTGCATGCAAAATTTGGTGACTTTTGGGAAACTATCAAATATGGACCAATCAGATGAAGGGGGGGCGCGCTTTTTGGCGTCTAGCGTCGCCACGGTAACACTTTTGAAAGAGAAAAGTAATGCGCATAGTCGCAGGATGGAGACGCACATTTTGATGTATAACACATCTGGGTTCACGATACGGTTCGGGCCGTATTAATTCTCGAAGGAATGGCATATATTGCTCCAAAATTACGTGATTAATTAAGAATGTTCAAAATGGCCGACTTCCTGTTCGGTTTAGGCCATGGCGCCAGGAGACTTTTCTTTAAGTAGCGACATGATAAAGATGTGTACCGATTTTCGTTCATGTACGTCAAACCGTATTCTGGGGCTTGAGGCGCAAAGTTTTTTCTGTCTGAACCAATCAGATGATGGGTGGGCGCGCTTTTTGGCGTCTAGCGTCGCCACGGTAACGCTTTTGAGAGAGAAAAGTAATGCGTGGTGTCGGAGGATGGAGACGCACATTTTGATGTATAACACACATGGGGGCTCGTTACGGTTCGGGCCGTATTAACTGCCGAAGGAATGGCATAAATTTCGCCAAAATGACACGATTAATTCAAAATGGCCGACATCCTGTTCGGTTTCGGGCATGACTCCAAGAGACTTTTCTTTAAGTTGTGCAATGATACAGGTGTGTACTGATTTTCGTGCATGTAGGTCAAACCGTATCGTGGGGCTTGAGGCACAAAGTTTTCCGGGGGGCGCTGTTGAGCCATTTTGCCACGCCCATTAATGCAAACCATAAAATATCAAATTTTTCGCCAGGCCTGGTTTGCGTGCAAAATTTGGTGACTTTTTGGGCACGTTTAGGGGGGCAAAAAGGCCCTCCTTTCGTCAGAAAAATAATAATAATAATAATTAAAGCTGCAAGCAGCGATGAACGGGCCCTCGCACTCACGGCCACCGCCCCCCATAAGCATATCAGAAACGAGACCACCCACGACTTCCTATGTCAAACCATTCAAAAGTTATAGCAGAAAAAAGGGACAACCAATCAGAAGAAGGGGCGGGGCTAATTAAGGCCAATGAAGGTCAAGGACTCCATAAAGAATCTGATGACCCCACCCAGGACTCCCTATGTCAAACCATTCCAATGTTATAGCAGAAAATCGGGACAACCAATCAGAAGAAGGGGCGGGGCTAATTAAGGCCAACGAAGCTTAAGGACTCATTACAGAGTCACATGACACCACCAACGACTTCCTATGTCAAACCATTCAAAAGTTATGGCAGATAAAATTATTCTAGGGGGCGCTGTTGAGCCGTTAGGCCACGCCCATTAATGCAAACCATGAAATATCAAATTTATCGCCAAGTCTGGCTTGCATGCAAAATTTGGTGACTTTTGGAGAAC